>NC_085136.1:326496424-326737726 GCF_035046485.1 Aedes albopictus | reverse complement strand
AGAATCCTGAAGAGATTCGTCCCAGAATCCCGACGGGGGTCGTCTCAGAATCCTTACGGGAGTCGTCTCAACATCCTGACGGGAGTCGTCTCTGAATCCTGATGGGATTCGTCTCAGAATCCTGACGGGATTCGTCTCAGAGTCTTGACGGGATTCGTCTCAGAATCAAGACGAGGTTTTTCTTAGAATCCTGACGGGATTCGTCTCAGAATCAAGACGAGGTTTTTCTTAGAATCCTGACGGGATTCGTCTCAGAATCCTGACGGGATTCGTCTCAGAATCCTGACGGGATTCGTCTCAGAATCCTGACGGGATTCGTCTCAGAATCCTGACGGGATTCGTCTGAGAATCCTGACCGGATTCGTCTATGTATCCTGACGGGATTCGTCTCAGAATCCTGACGGGATTCGTCTCAGAATCCTGAAGGGATTCGTCTCAGAATCCTGACGAGATTCGTCTCAGAATCCTGACGGGATTCGTTTCAGAATCCTGGCGGGATTGGTCTCAGAATCCTGACGGGATTGGTCTCAGAATCCTGACGGGGTTCGTCTGAGAATCCTGACGGGATTCGTCTTAGAATCCTGACGGGATTCGTCTGAGAATCCTGACGGGATTCGTCTGAGAATCCTAACGGAATTCATCTCAGAATCCTGACGGGATACGTCTGAGAATCCTGACGGGATTCGTTTCAGAATCCTGCCGGGATTCGTCTCAGAATCCTGATGGGATTCGTCTCACCACCTTACCACCCAGATTGCATCAAAGGCGACAAGCTTAACCCGATTTACTTTTGTGTGAAAGATGGTATCCAGTTCTGCGTTAACTCTTTCTTGCCACTCACTCACTAATCATCATCAATCTTACTACAGCTGAACAGAGGAGTTAGGAGGTGGTCGTGGGCTGGAATGTAAAACTCAGTCTCAATCGGTGCAAAGCTGTCTGCCTGCCTCAACCTCATAACAGACAATGATAATACACTCATTAATTAGAATCGCAGCCCGTCGTCGTCATCGTCATCGTCAGAGCTGTCGACTGGGACCGTAAAAAGGCCATCTCCAGTGTTAGATGAGGGGGTGGCGGTGGCTCGGTCTGTTCGGTTGGTCGGCCGATGAAAGGCTCTGGGATTCGTGGAAAACTTTCACACAGGACTACTACCGCAGCACAGGAGGTCGCACGCCCACTCCTCACCGAATCGGCTCGGTTTTTGTGATTCGGTATCAAAGTTAAGCCGCATTAGGAAGGATCATTAATTTTATAGAAATCAAGCGTTTTTTGTTCGGTGTCAGGCGGCGGCGAGGGTGGTGTCACTCGATTTGCTGCTGGCCTAAAGTTTTGACCGACTAAGAGGACGACACCGAAGGGATTGTAGTGGTGCGTGGGGTGGAAGTTAGGATTACGCCTGCTTCCATCCCCCAGCATCCACAGTTCCGTTAGATCTCGAGTGTGCAGTCCGCGCGCTAGCTCACATTAAGGTGAAATAGGGCGATAGTTCAATGTGGCAGAAAGGCAATTCCAATTTTACCTGCAAACTAGGCTTATTGTAAACCAATCCAAACGTGTTCAAAGAACTTTATATTACGACTAGTTGGCGAATTTGAAACATTTTTTCAAATAATCAAATCGTAACCCTATTCACAGTAGACACGGGGCATAGACTTTAAAAGCGATCGCATCGACTGTGACTGGAGGGTCCTTCCCAGGAGTGCTTGTTGAATTTCAATGAGTGTCGCCTTTTCAGATAACCCAGGCCCAGCTATGAGTCCAATGAGTCGAGAGAGAGGTGCTGCCGCCGTGCTCCCTTTTGTCCCATAAAGGGGACACCAGTGAAGAGGGGCGATTGAATGTTCCTCGATGACGCGACGGTAGAACAATACGCTCCGGCTCCGGCTCCGACACCACCGGAACAGAATAGAGCGATGAAAATTCATTATTTGGTGGCGTGTCGGTGAAGGAGGCTTTCATCAGTACCTATCTAGTGTTCGCTTGTGTTGAGGTGGAATTATTCGAAGCTTTATGGAAAAGCGCGGGGATGATCGATTGTGACAGATGGAAAAATTGTTTTCCTTTCTTTTTTTGTTTTTGATTAGGGAAAGGGCAATCGAGTGGAGTTCATCAAAGGTGATATGAATAGCAAAAGGTGCAGTGTGGTATTGGATTTAGAATGAAACGTCCAAAACTTGGAATGGACGATATGTTGAGGGGACATTGGGCAATCAATTGATTGCATTCAGCAGACGTTCTTTGACATTTCCTAAAGCATTCATCATTCATATTGGCGTTTTTTTTCAAGATTTCTAAAGGATTTTTAAAAAAATCCTTCAGAAATTCCTTTACGAGTTCTCTCAAAAGTTACTGCAACGATTTTTTCGAAAAATTTCTCTCAGGATTCTTCGAGGATTTGCTCTATAGTCTTACTAAGAGATTCATCCTACAATTCTTCCGGGTAATTTCCATGGAATCCATTGTATAATAATTCGAGAATTCCTCTAAGGATTTCTACATAAGCTCGTCTAAGAAAATCTATAGGAATTCTTTTGAAAAATCCATTCGGAATTCATCTAAAGAATGCTTTAAAATACATCTGCTCTAGGATTTTTCCCAAATATTTTTTCAGAAATTTCTGCAAGCATTCCTCAAGGACAACTTCTAAAAATTCCTACTGAGATATATGAGAGGACTTTTTCAAAATTCTTTCGAGAAAATCCTCCAAATAAACTCCTCTAAGGATTTCTGGTAGGGTCACCCGGTCCTTAGTAATTTTAAGATTCCATTCATCCTATTTAAAAACATAGCGATGACGGCACTGATTGATCCCGTACGTTTTTGTTATCATTCGCACACAACTCTAACAAACATTTCAAAAATAAGAAATAGAAATGGAATGCTTCATTCCATTGTTTTAAGAAGGATGAAAATGGGAGCGTATATGCTTAGTAAAGAAAAAGATACCCTGTCTTAAAAAAAAAATCAAATATTTTCATCAGAACTTTCTCCATGGATTCCTTCGGGAACTCCTCCTAAGGCTGTTTCGCCACTTTCTTCCGGATTTTTTTTAATGCCTGGGAGCATCCTTTGAGTGAGTGAAGCTAAGATTTCATAAAAGATATATATCCATCGGGAATTCTTCAGGAATCACTTCAAGAGTTCCCTCGGGATTTTTTCCCGGGATTTCTCAAGTATTTCTCCTGAAAAATCTCTTGAAAATTATCCAAAGATTCTTTCAGAATTTCTTCAAGGATTTTCTTAAAAACTCCTGCGAAAGTTTCATCAAGTACTCCTTGTTTAAATCATTTAATAATTTCTCCAAGGATTCTACCGGAGATTCTTCTCGTGATTTTTCCAGGGACTGCTTTAGGAATATCTATTTTATTTGCTACAAGAAAATTCCAGCCATAATTCCGTCAGGATTTTTTTCAAATATTTCTTTAGTAGTTCAACCAAATAAACACTCTTGCGATTTCTTCAAAGAATCATTAAGAATTTATACAAGTATTCTTTAAGATTTTCTTATCATGAATTTGTCTCACAATTTTTCAAGAAATTTCAAATGTGATTCCTCCAGGAATTGTACCAATAATTTTATATAAAAATCTATTTTATGCAATTTTTTCATGCAAGAATTTCTTCGCGAATTTCTAAAACAACTCCTGCAACATTCTTCTCGAAGATACGTGCACAAATTCCTCCATAGGAACTTATCTAGAGGGATGTTTTTGCTAGAAATGCTTTAAAAATTCCTCCAATAATCCTTTCAAGGTAAGAATTCAATCAAGAATTCTCACAGAAATTCTTCAAAGAAATTCTACTGGAATTCCTTCAATGAATCTTGTGGTACTTTTCCAAGGTTTCCATTACGAGTTTTTCTATTGATACCTATTGATACCTTCAAACATTTCTTTTGCGAGAACACCAAGGATTCGCAAAACCTTTAAGAAATTTTTCTAACAATTCATCAGGTATTTTTTTTCAGGTGAAAACTTTCTCTTGGATATCATTTACGATTCATTTAGGAATAACGTCAAGGACTTCTTCACAAATTCCATTAAGGTTTGCTTCAAAAGTTGCTTCAGCGATTGCTTCGAGAATTCCCCCAAGCATTTCAGAAGGAATTCCTTCAGTAGTATTTCCAAGAATTCCATAGATTTTGTTAAAGATTTCCAAAAATGATTCTTTCGGTACTAGCTCACATGATCCCTTCAGCAACTTCCCAGGCGATTACTTTCGGAACTCTTGGAAGGTTTTTTTTTTAATTTCTTAAAGCGTTTTTGTTTGCAATGCCTGAAACGATTAGTCTGAAAGTCCATTAAAGGATTTCTTAAGAATTTCTGCAAGCATATCTTTATTTATACTTGTAAGAATTGCTTTAGAAATTTCACCACTAGTTGCTGTAGAAAATGTTTCAAGTCCTATTTTACAATTCGTTCAAGAGCGCTTTGAGAAATTACAGCAAGGAATTAATCTTTTCGGCATCTAAGCCGAAAAAAAAGATGAGTGTGTCAAAAAGGAGTATTCACGGTGTGGCTTCGGAGTCAGTTTGGCTTTCTATTTCGCAGAATCATCAATTATTCTGTGGCTTAGTTGGTTAAAGCGCCGGTTTAGCGAAAACGGAATCGTGGGTTCGAATCCCACCAGAACACGATTTTTTTTCATAAATTGTATCTCTCAATTGGTTAATTAGCAACATTTCGTGCCTTCTTATTGCAAGTTTTCCCAGTACATTCAAGAGTTTCTTCATGGATTTCTTCAAGATACGTTATAAAGATTCGTTCAAGGATTTCTCAAAGTTTTCCATTAGAGAATCTTACAAGGATGGACACATTCATCCTCAAAGGATTCTTGCACAAATTTCCTCAGAGGGTCCTACAGAAATTCCTCCAAGGCGTCCTGCAGAAATTCCTCTTAGGAAATTCATAGAAATGGTTTTGGTGATTATTCCGCCATTGACTCCTTTGAGATATATCATCATAACGAATTCTTCTAAAATTTATTCAAGAATCCTAAACGTAAAGACATTGCGTACTTCTAATCTAACGTGTTAAAAAGCCTAAATGATGTTTGCAAACAAATTTGTTTCGATAGTGCATCGCTATCCGAAAGTACACACATTACAGTATCTGTTAGTAGTAGGTATAGGTGTGCGTGGGTGGATCGAGATGAGACCTACTGCAACCAAAACATGTTTGTTTAATGAAACGCTCTAGGGTTCTATTCACATGCCATGCTAGATTTATTAAAGATTTTTTTTTAGTAAAGGAAAAAAAAAAACTTCAGGAATATCATTAAAAATACCTGCCCATTAAACCCGATGATTTCTTAGAACTCATCAGGAACAGAGAATTCCTTTAGAAATTCTTCCAAAAAATCCTGCAGGCATTTCCCCAAGGATTTCTTCAGGAATTCCTCCAAAATCGCGTTAGAATATCTCCCAAAGATAAGTAACATTTTATAGTCAAATAGACTAGAGCAGATTCTTAGAACCATCATAAAACCAAAATAAAAGGCATTAGGTTTTATAACGGTTCTCAAAACATTTTTTTTTATTCTTCAATCACTTAACCTAATTTACATTTACAATTGGAAAACTTTGTTAAGATTCATCTGAAGAATTCCTTGAAAGACTGTATTAAATAATCCTTGAAGGACTTTAATGAGGAATCCGTAAAGGTATTCCTGAAGGAATGCTAGAAAAAAAAATCCATAAAAGAACTCCTAAATAACTGGATGAATTTTTGAATAAATTACTATTGGAACGCTTGGAGGACATCCTGGAGGAATCATTGTAAGTATTCCTAAATCAATGCTTAGAAGAATTTTTGAAGTAATCCAACAAGTTTGAAACAAGTTTTGAAAAAAATCTTAGCTTAGAATTTTTTGCTAGATCAATCGTAAGAGGCATTTCCGAAAGAATACTCGCAGAAATCCTCCAATTAATACTTGGAAAGAAATACTTGATGAAATCGTTGAAAAAAACTGCGAAAGGTTTCGTGAAGGAAATCTGGAAGAATCTTTGGTGATATCGCTAAAAGACTCTTTGAAGGGACCAATGGAAAAAAATTCACGAACAAATCTTTGAAAGAATTCTGGAATGATTCTTTGGAGGAATTTCTGTGAGAATTTCTGTGGAAATGCGACTTTAATATTTACATCATTTTCTGGTAAGACTTTAAGTGCGCTGATTTCACTTATCTTTCATGTGAGAGCAAAAAAAAAATCGACAAGCTATTGTTATTATGGTTTTGAAATCACATGTGTATGCGTGTGTGATACAGCATTTTGAGGGGTGACCCCAAACTTTTGGTCGATGACATCAAGGATTAATTTACATAATAATTTTTTTCTAGATTTTTTAGCTAAGTTCTGTAAAAAAACCAGTTGAAAGCTAATAGAAACTGTGTCATATTACCGCTCCCATCTTAAAATTTGGTCGACCCAACTTCCAGCGACACTGCCGTAAGTTTATATTCATTTTTTTAGAAAATATGGCAACTTTGGGTTAAGTTTACATACAAAATTTTTTGAAAAAGTTTCTTCTAAATTATGTTCAAAGTTTCTTTGACTTATTATCTTTTGAATGAAACCTAGGGTTTTGAAATCGGACGCAAATTGGCGGAGATATGGGCCTAAAAAAATGACATGTTTTTGAGGGGGTGACCCCAAACTTTTGAACGGGAGTGTACATATTCCACTTACAGAAAAAAAACATTGCAATCGGTTTAGTATTTCTGTTCCTAGAAATAGATTTATAAAATATAAATTTTATTTTAATTCTTTGTTTGCGTAAGAATCCCAAAGTCTTATTTCCCAACGTCGGAGATATCTCCGCCAATACTTCACCGATTCCTCTGAAAATTTCATGGTATCATCTGCACATAATATACTGTTAGTGGTTAAAAAATCAGCCATTTCGATGCATGCAATCAAAAGTTGTACACTATTTTCCGTGGCGCAATTTGATTCGGTACACCCTTCACTGTACGGTGCGCTTCCGGTTCCGAGGTTACTTTCACAGCTCCCCAATGGGAGCTTTCATTGGCATTTCTGGCATTGTCCAGTAAAAGACTTCTGCAGCATAGTCTGCTGGCTCGCTGAAACAGCTTATCTTGCCAACCTGTGAGCTGTAAGGAAAACCCCCGCTCATAACAAATTTAAAAGAACGTTGAATTCGGTCGTTCGGTCGGTCGATGAAAGGCAGAATGCAGCAGGTTGTAAAAGAGCTTGTTGAGAAATGGAAGCAGAAAAAAACGAGAACTTTTATTGCCATCCTCTATACACAGCCATTGCTGCGCGCCTTGATGCCGCATAATCTCCTAAGCACAAAGCTCTGCATAACGATAAACGGATGCAGAGGACACATGATTCCTTGTGTTCCGTGGGGGTACTCCCATCTCAACAACACCGCCACTGCACTGACTGTGTGATTGGCGGCGAGGCGAGGCGAAGCAGGACGCACGATTGCCGTCGCAAACGATGCGATGCGATGACGATGATGATTATGTGATGAGCAGCAGCAATGTCAACCACGTGAATTCCGGGGGGTTATTTAATAAGTCGCGTTGTGGGTGCGGGGAAAGCGGGGTGAAATGGACCGCGACCGCAGTGGTAGGCTTTGAAACCCTCTTTAAAACTAGTTCGCAAACTGTTTCTTACCGAGCATTTTCACAGTTGTTTGTGTAGTGAAACGAAATTGCCAATCACATCATTTCAACTCTAAAACACCAATAGTTGTTGTAAATCGGATCTGGTGCTATGGTTATAGCACGTCACTATCACGCCGAGGATCTGGGATCGAATCCCGCTCACGACAAATTCGCAAAAAGCGAGTTCTTTCTTCTGAAGGGAAGTAGAGCGTGTGTCCCGAGATGAACTAGCCTAGAACTAAAAATCTCGTTAATACAGAAAGCCAATGGCTATTTTCAAGTTCCGAAAACACATAGACGATGCATTTCAACCCGATTCTCCTCTCTCTCTCATCTAAGCGAATAATGAGGGATGAAATCGGGCATGAAAGTTATTCCGGGAATTTCAGCGGCTAGAAAATCCTGAATCTCACGTCCTTCCTGGTCCTGGGTCCTCCTGCGAGTACTAGAGGAATGGTGTATTAATTAAACTTTTTCCTCTCGTCGCCCCGCCCCGCCTTCACGCAAGAGGGAAGCGAACGAACCTCAGTCATTCAAAAAGTTCTGGCACTTTCTGAGGTTTGGATTATTTTTGCTGTTTGCCTGACAGTACGCATTTCGAATTTCGGATTGGTCGAATTAATTTGAATGGAATGTGCGATGCGATTACGCTGCTGTTCGCTTGCACAGCAGTAGCAGCAGCAACGGTGGCAATTGCATCTACGTGTAAAAATTTAAATGTAACAACAACGGTTGATGACGTCCCGTCCCGGTCTTTTAAGGTTTTGGTGATGATGACGAGACGCGATTTGGAAATGGTAGAAAATGTCGAACGAACCAAGGAGGGTGGGATCGAAGCGCGAGGTCAATTCGTCTCTTTCTGGTGGGCGGCGATAATTAAGATGGATATGTTGATGGGCTTCTAAAATTATTGGACTTTTCATCGCGTCAACGCCGAAAGCGATTACCCGGGTTGAGGTGGATAGAAGCGGTAATGAATTTTCGGTCTGTTTTGTGGCGTGTCAGTTGAGCCTCTGGCGGCGTGTCCTTTGTGGTATTGGTTTCTTTTCATGAAATTTTCAATTTCTGCTGGAGTATTAAATATATTTTGAAGACTTTTCTAGCTAAGAGTTTGGCACTTACTTGTACTTGGTCTATGGAATTCTTGGAAATATTACTTAAGGAATTCCTTCTGAAATGCTTGGGGGAATTCTCAGATTCATTGAAGGAATTCCAGTAGAATTTCTTTGAGGAATTTCTGTGAGAATTCTTGATTGAATTCTTACCTGGAAAGGATTATGGGAGGATTTTTTAAAGCATTTCTAGCAAAAACATTCCTCTGGATGAATTCCTATGGAGGAATTTGTGTACGTATCTTCGAGTAGAATGTTGCAGGAGTTATTTTAGAAATACGTGAAGAAATCCTTGCATGAAAAAAAATACATAAGGTAGATTTTTATATAAAATTATTGGTACAATTCCTGGAGGAATCACATTTCAAATTTCTTGGAAAATTGTGAGACGAATTGATGATAAGTAAATCTTAAAGAATACTTGAATTAATTCGTAATGATTCTTTGGAGAAATCGCAAGAGTGTTTATTTGGTTGAACTATTAAACAAATATTTATGGCAGGAATTATGGCAGGATTTTTTTTGAAGCAAATAAAATAGATATTCCTAAAGCAGTCCCTGGAAAAATCACGAAAAGAATCTTCGGTAGAATCCTTGGGGAAATTATTAATCAATTTAGACAAGGAGTACTTAATAAAACATTCGCAGGAGTTTTTAACCCTCTAATGGATACCTGGGGTCCATTGGACCCCAGAGCCACTTTGAAGTGGTCGCAAAAAAGTTTGGATTGACACATCGGTCCCGTTTTCACAGTACCTTCAAACTACACCGCGATGAGTTATTTGTGCAAAAATAACAAATATTTTATGGCGTACTATAGATTATTTTTTATGTCAAAGTTGAACCGGGCGATTTTGGTCCCCTGGGGTCCTTTGGACCCCACGACACGAATGATTGTATCTTGTGATCGTCACTTCCTAGAATAATGCTGTCTTCGACAGAATTGTTCAATAGACCAAGGGCAATCTTGTGACGAACAAATTGAATTGGAATTAGCCCAGTAGGTGGTGCTATTGGTTATTCAAATTATGGATTGAAAGTTAAATTTAGCTTGAATATCTTGAGATTCGGAATGTATAGAAAGTTTGTGTCTTCGGCAAAAGTGTTCAATACATCAAGGATTATTTGGAAATGAAAATTATTTTAAAGTTTATCTGCAAAATGGCGCTAATTAGTTCGTATATGCCCATCATCCTAGATTACCGAGTGGCAAGCGTCCTCAAATAAGTACGCTTCTTTTGAAGTGAATATCTTGAGAATAACACAATATAATTACATTCTGTTCACAATACCAATACTTCCAATTTGGTGGATAATTTACTTCAGAATTGACTCACCCGGATACCTCCAGGAATTTCTCCCAAAATTTCTGAAAGAACTCCTACCAGGATTCTTCCAGAAATTAACCCTCTTTGGCCACCTGCAGGGACGCCGCGCTCACGCTGTGTACCACATGCGTGTATTTTTCATGGTGTGTGTACTCAGTACACGACGCGACCGCTCCCGGGTTAATACAGGGATTCTTTCAGTAATTCCTCCCGAGGTTCCTCTACGATTTCATCTGGGAAATCCACTTAAAAGCCCTCCGGAAATGACTCCCAAAACTACTTCAAGAATTCCACCAGGGATTCAACTAGGAATTAGTAAAAGGATTCTTCCACAAATGCTTTCCGAGATTCCTCCACGAATTCCTCCCAGAATTTCTTCAGGAATTTGTCTCCGAATTGCTCATGGGTTTTCTCCAGCATTTCCTCCCGGCTTTCCTGCATGTGTTTTTCTAGGAAACCCATTAAAAATTCTCCTGGGATTTCTTCAAGAATTCCTCCGGGGGTTGCTTCAGGAATTCCTCCTGGGATTTCTCCAGGAAATCTTACCGGTATTTCTCAACGAATTTCTCCCGGGATTCCTCCAAGAATTCTTCCTGGCATTCCTCCAGGAATTCCTCGGGATTCTTCCAGGAATTTCTCCCGGGATTCCTCTAGGATTCCTCCAGAAACTCCTCACGGGATTCCTCCAGGAATTTCTCTCCAGGAGTTCCTCCCGGCAGAGATGGCATGCTCCTCAGTGCGAAACGTGAGAAGAGAAAACATACACTCTACACACGACTTTCAACGAGAGCGAGGGTGAACTACGCAACTTTTTTCACACACAAACCAGCCGCTCACTCTCTGGCATCCATCAGCGGCACACTCAAAATGAGTGCTCAAACAAATGATAGAACAAGCATGTTTTTCAGTTTCTGCGTGCACATTTTGTGCGCACAGAAAATGTGCACACAAAAATTCGTTGAGTGCGCACTCAGTCGTGCTTCCAGTGCAATACTGTGTGTACCACAGGGAGTATGAAAGTACTATTACGCCGCCTAGTAGCAAATGCATTTGCTTGTCTAAGATATCACATAAATCACAGACAAATAGATGTTACACTAACGAAATTTCAATCTCATATATCTCATGATCCTGATTACTTAGAGAGTTGGTGTCTTCGACAAAGTTGTTTGGCTGGTCAAGGACTAACCGATAATAAAACTTAAGATTCAAAATTCCACCGCTAGGCGGTGCTAGTGAGTTAACAAATTTTATTTTTCATATCAGGAAAATTTGCAAAAAATTGCAACTAGCGCCGCCTAGCTGCAGAAACTTGAACCAAACGGTAATTTTTCTGAAAGCCCATGATCTACCAAACAATATTGCCGAAGACACCATCTTTCTACAAAATCAGGATGCTGAGATATGCGAAATTTAAAATTTGTTTGCTCTCTAGCGCCGCCTAGCGGTGGAATTTTGAATCTCAAGTCTTATTATCGGTTAGTCCTTGACCAGCCAAACAACTTTGCCGAAGACACTAACTCTCTAAGTAATCAGGATCATGAGATATATGAGATTGAAATTTCGTTAGTGTCACATATCTATTTGTCTGTGATTTATGTGATATCTTAGACAAGCAGATGCAACACTGACAAAATTTCCATCCCATATATCTCAGGATCCTGATTACTTGGAGAGTTGGTTTCTTCGGCAAAGTAGTTCAGCTGGTCAAGGGCTTTCAGAATATGGGCCGTATGATTCGTGATTTCACCGCTAGGCGGCGCAAGAGAGCGTACAAATTTTACATTTCACATATCTCAGCATTCTGATTCTTTAGAAAAATGGTGTCTTCGGCAAAATTGTTTGGTTGATCAAGGGCTTTCAGAATAATCACCGTTTGGTTCAAGTTTCTGCAGCTAGGCGGCGCTAGTTGCAATTTTTTGCAAATTTTCCTGATATATTTGAAAAACAAAATTTGTTAGCTCACTAGCACAGCATTTTGGTGGAATTTGGAACCAAAATATCCATCAACTGTAAGTTCTTGACCAGCTTAAGACGTCTGCTTGTCTCTGATATCACAGGATTTGATGCCCCTTAGCGGGTTTTGGACTTACTGGCATGCTTTCGGTTCACCAAATGCTCAAACAAAACTGACCCCTTTGAACACACTGCGTGTGCACTGAGTTCTGTTTTTTTCTGCGTGCGCGCAGAAATTGCGCACTGGGATTATGATCTGCGGGCTCTCATTGCTCTCACGCAGCACTCTAATCACCCGCACAAAAACTCTGCGTGAGAGAAATTATGTACATTTTATTGTGCGTTTTTTCTCTCGCTCTTTTGTAAGAAAAATGAAACTGAGAAGTTCAGTGAAAGATGAGCGAAAATGGGCACAGTTTCTGCGTGATATGCCATCCCTGCCTCCCGGTTACGGGAAGGAAACGTTGAAATTTACATTCCATTTTATTCGATTTTCATGAAAATATATTTTGTATCACAGAGAACAGACATCCAAGCCTATAGAAAATTGTCTCGAAAGCTGTGCAAGGATTCATTTTTTTTAGCGTTGACAACACTAGCGTCACCTATGCGGCAAGTTGCTACAATTAGTGGTGAGTACGCATATCTACATAAATTTTATATTCACCACCGACAACAGCGTGGGAACATTGGGATAGCAGCGCCACCACGATGTTCCCACTTGTGTTGCCATTTCAAATGAACGTTTAATTCCTTACACAGTTTTGAAACTGAGCTTGGATGTCTGATCTCTGTGCTTGTATGGAACGTTCTATGCAAGCCTCATAATTAAGTCATCCTGTATTTTCAGAAAGCAATGGAAAATTGTGTAGATTATGATCAAAGTATAATATAGACACTATAGATTCCATATGCTTTCCAAGGTGCAGACAACTGTAAGGGGCCGTCCATAGATGAAGTGGCATTTTAGGGTGGTGGGGAGAGTCTCTGATTATGCTACGAGCCATGTATTAGGTATGGGAAAATAGGGTGAGAAGGGGGGTGTCAATAATCGTCAAAAAAAAAATGCTACGCCATTTATGGATGGCCCCTAACCAAACGATCTGTCAATTCGTTTAGCCAAACGAGATTTACGGAACGATAACGACTGTGGGTTGTGTGACGTCATTTTCTATTAGTACACACTAAATTCACTATAAAACACTCTTAAATTGCGTAATTCAACTATTTCTCCCCAAGTCTGTAGATTCTATAGTGTCTATATTCGGTAGGTCCATGTCCTGCCAAATAACAGCTGTAGACACCATCTCTATAAATAATAAGCATCCCGCACCAGCGTCTCCCTATAGGAGAGTTCGTATCCAATGGCTCATCAACTGAACATTTTTGACCTACCCAACAACTAAGACACCATTTTTCTAAGAAATCAGGATCCTGAGATAAAAAATTTGCATGCTATTCAGCACTGCCTAGTGGTGGAATATCGAATCAAACGGTCCATAATCTATAAGTTCTTGACCAACCAAACAACTTTGCCGAAGACATCAACTATATAAGTAATCAGGTTCCTGAGATATATGAGATTTAAATTTTAATAGTAATACGTCTGTTTGTCTCTGATTCCTCTTGGGTTTATTCAAATATTACGAAACGCAAAATTTGACAACTTAAGGGCTGCTCCCTTCTCCGTGTAACAACTTTTGTATGGAAAATTTTGAATGAAACGTAACACAGCGCTAGACCACCTCCCACTCCTTTGCGTTACGTAATATTTGAATGACCCCTTTTGACCCGCTGGTCATATATGTCTACTCGTCTACAGCAGTGCGATTTACCCTATTGTTTCGGTACGTCTTGTCCTTGTCCGCTTGTTTAGGTACGTTATATCCTGTAGATTGGGGGCATTTTTCAATGCTCACTAGCACCACCTAGCGGAAACTTCCCGAACTAAATTGTTCATCACTAGATAGGCCTTGACTTTCCTAACATCTTTGCTGAAAACATCACCCTTTCAAAAAGTAAGGATCACGAGATACGCGAGAATATATGTTGGGGTCCAATGGACCCCAGGGTCCCAAAACGGACCTTCATTTAAGGTATCCTCTTGAGGGTTAAGAAAATCCTTGGAGAAATTCTGAAAGAATCTTTGGATAATTTTCAAGAGATTTTTTAGAAGAAATACTTGAGAAATTCCGGGGAAAAACCCGAAGGAACTCTTGAAGTGATTCCTGAAGAATTCCCGATGGATATATATCTTCTATGAAATCTTAGCTTCCTTCACTTAAAGGATGCTCCCAGGCATTCAAAAAATATCCTGAAGAAGGTGGCGAAACAGTCTTAGAAGGAATTCCGGAAGGAATCCTTGGAGAAAGTTCTGATGAAATTATTTGATTTTTTAAGACAGGAATAGTTGGAACAACTCCTAGAGCAGATGGATTTTTAGATGAATTCCAAATGGATTTTTCAAAAGAATTCCTATAGATTTTCTTAGACGAGCTTATGTAGGAATCTGGAGAGATTCCTCCCAGGAATCTGGAGAGATGCCTGCCTGAAATCTGGGAAGATTCATCCAAGGAATATGGAAAATTCCTCCCAGGAGTTTGAATAGATGCCTACCAGGAATCTCGAGAGATTTCTCTCTGGAATTTGTAGAGATTTCTCCCTAAAATCTTGAGAGGTAGAAACTGGCATCTGAAGAGGTTCCTCTCAGGAATCTGGAAAGATTCATTCCAGGAATCCGGAGAGATTCTTCCCAGGAATCTAGAGAGATTCCTCCCAGGAATCTGGAGAGATTCCTCCCAGGAATCTGGAGAGATTCCTCTCAGGAATCTGTAGAGATTCCTCCCTGGAATCTGTAGAGATTCCTCCCTGGAATCTGTAGAGATTCCTCCCTAGAATCTGTAGAGATTCCTCCCAGGAATCTGAAGAGATGTCTTCTAGGAATCTGGAGAGATTCCTTCCAGGAATCTGGAGAGATTTCTCCTGGGAATCTGAGCAGTTTCCTCCTAGGAATCTGGAGAGATTCCTCCTAGGAATCTGGAACGATTCTTCCCTGGAATCTAGAGAGATTCCTCCCATAAATCTGGAGAGTTTCTTCTCAGGAATCTGGAGCGATTCCTCCCAGGAATCTGGAGAGATTTCTCGCAGAAATCTGGAGAGATTTCTCCCAGAAATCTGGAGAGATTCCTCCCAAGAATCTGGAGAGATTCCTCCCAGGAATCCGGAGATATTCCTCCACAAAATCTGGAGAGATGCTCCCCCAAAATCTGGAGAGATTCCTTCCAAGAATCTGGAGACATTCCTCCTAGGAATCTGGAGAGCTTCCTCCCAGGAATCTGGAGAGATTCTTCCCAGGAATCAAGAGAGATTCCTCCCAGGAATATGGGGAGATTCCTCCCAGAAATCTGAAGAAATTCCTCCCACAAATCTGGAGAGATTTCTCCCATGAATCTGGAGAGATTCCTCCCAGGAATCCGGAGATATTCCTCCACGAAATCTAGAGAGATGCTCCCCCAAAATCTGAAGAGATTCCTTCCAGGAATCTGGAGAGTTTCGTCCCAGGAATCTGGAGATAAATCCTCCGAGAAATCTGTAGAGATTCCTCTCAGGAATCTGTAGAGATTCATCCTTGGAATCTGTAGAGATTCCTCCCTGGAATCTGAAGAGATTCCTCCCCGGAATCTGGAGAGATTCCTCCCCGGAATTTGGAGAGATTTCTCCTGGGAATCTGAACAGTTTCCTGGAATCTGGAGAGATTTCTTTCAGGAATCTGAAGAGATTCCTTTCAGGAATCTGGAGAGATTCCTTCCAGGAATCTGGAGAGATTCCTTCCAGGAATCTGGAGAGATTCCTTCCAGGAATCATCGCTTTGTTTTTGAATAGGATGAATGGAATCTTAAAATTATGAAGGACACGGTGATCCTACGAGAAATCCTTAGAGGAGTTTTTTTTTGAGGATTTTCTGGAGGAATCATCAATACATCCTGAAGAAATTCTTGGCTGAGATGCCTGATGGAAATTTTTAAAAGGTTTTTCGAGAGAATTTTGAAAAAGTCCTCTCACATATCTCAGTTAGAATTTTTAAAAGTTGTCCTAGAAGATTGCTTGCAGAAATTTCTGAAGGAATATCTGGGAAAACTCTTAAAGCAGATGGATTCTTTAGATGAATTCCAAATGAATTTTTCGGAAGAATTCCTATAGATTTTCTTAAACGAGATATCCTTAGAGGAATTCTCGAATTATGATCCAATGGATTCCTTGGAAATTACCCGAAGAATTCTAGGATGAATCTCTGAATGATGAATGCTTTAGGAAATGTCAAGATAAATCCTTGAATACATCCTGAAAGAGTTATGTAAGAAATCTTTGAAGCATCTTTCCAGAACGCTTTTTTTCCGTGAAAAAAAAAACATTACAGGAACATTTGAAGGATCTCCTGAAAGAAACTATGGAGGAATGTTAGAAGAAATTCTAGAAGGACTGCTCTTCCTCTGGCGGCTTTCTTGGAAGAATATCTGATTCAAGAGGAATCATTAGAGTTTTATTTCTGGAATCTGTTAAGATTTGTTTTTAATAATCTTCTAGATGAATCCTCAGAGATATAATTGATGTTAATCTTGGTGGACTTCTTGAATAAATATTTCGTGAAATACTTGATGAAGTCTTTGTAACAATCTTTTGAAGTAATTTTGATAACATCCTCGGATACAACACTGTATTCCAAGCTACGCCAATGAACCGCTGTAAAACGGTCAACTACCATCTGCTTCACATTGACTGACAATCGATCACCCTGTATAGCCCGTCCACCTAACGATTCCAACTGTCCTCACACGCATCATAACGGCATCATCGCATAGTCGTCGTCGCCGTTGTTGTCTTTGTTGAGTACACCATCCCCTCCGGTCAGTCAGTCAGAGTACATATCGTATCGTAGTAGTAGGTATATCGCACCGGAAGGAAACAGGAAAACAAATTCCACTTTCCGACCGATTTCCACGAAGTGGTGCCGAAAAGACCATCATCACCGCCGGTTTCCTTCCGTCCCGGACTGCCCCACACCCACTCAATCGCATGTCCGAGACCTTCGATGACCAACAACGGGCTACCATTACACCACACCAGATAAAGGACTATAATTTCATTATCCGTCATCGTCGTCGTCGTCCCGTCGATAGTTCCTGTTGATCTGTAGTTTTGAACGTTGGGTAGTACAAGAGCTCGAACCGTACCGTATCAACTCGATTCTCCCCCTTCTTGTTGTGTATATCGATTCAATCCCCCGCCTCCCGACCGTTCGTTGGTGGCAGTCAGTCGTCACTGCCGTCAGTCGGCGTAAACCGTATGGAGTGGAAATGGAAGCGTAAGCCATTTGGAAAAACCGAGCAGAACGTTCGGCGGGAGTTGTCGGTCGACTGTCGTACCAGAACGGGTTCCACGTTTTCCTGCTTGCTGTTGGTGGAATGTACCGACATCGACAGTCAGTGGAACACGAACCGACCGAGAACAGACGAAGAGTACGTGCGGAACGTCACGGAACGTCGTTCGGCTCAGGATAATACAATAAAAAGGATTTCGAATTGATTTCAACCGTCGTCCTTTGAAGTTTAACATTACATCAAAATCATACTTGGTATACGGTAGGGGAAAGTGAGGAAAATATGTTTGGATGTGAAACAAGTTCAAAAAGAGTTACACTCCAATTAGATTATTTGACTCAGATTCAATCATACATTTTTGATAATGCTGTTGTCTTTTGCAAGATACTCTTAGATATTCTTTAAATTTAGTGTAATCTGATCTGCAAGCAATCATATAAAACGCAAAACTAGAGGACTCCTGTATTCTTAGTTAAACAGACATCATCAGGCATCACACATTAACAGACATCCAGGAATCTGGATAGATTCCTCTCAGGAATCTGGAGACATTCCTCCCAGGAATCTGGAGAGATTCCTCCCAGGAATCTGGAGATATTCCAACCAGGAATCTGGAGAGATTCCTTCCCGAAATCTGGGGAGATTCCTCGCAGAAATCTGAAGATTCCTCCTAGGAATGTGGAGAAATTCCTCCCAGGATCTGGAGAGATTCCTCCCAGGAATATGGAGAGATTTCTCCCCGGAATCTGGAGAGATTCCTCCCCGGAATCTGGAGAGAATCCTTCCCGGAATCTGGAGAGATTCCTCCCCGGAATCTGGAGAGATTCCTCCTCGGAATCTGGAGAGATTCCTCCCCGGAATCTGGAGAGATTCCTCCCCGGAATCTGGAGAGATTCCTCCCCGGAATCTGGAGAGATTCCTTCCAGGAATCTGGAGAGATTCCTCCCTGGAATCTGGAGAGATTCCTCCCCGGAATCTGGAGAGATTCCTCCCCGGAATCTGGAGAGATTCCTCCCAGGAATCTGGAGAGATTCCTCCCAGGAATCTGAAGAGATTCCTCCCAGGAATCTGGAGAGATTCCTCCCCGGAATCTGGAGAGATTCCTCCCCGGAATCTGGAGAGATTCCTTCCCGGAATCTGGAGAGATTCCTCCCCGGAATCTGGAGAGAATCTGGAGAGATTCCTCCCCGGAATCTGGAGAGATTCCTCCCAAGAATCTGGAGAGATTCCTCCCAGGAATCTGGAGAGATTCCTCCCAGGAATCTGGAGAGATTCCTTCCAGGAATCTGGAGAGATTCCTTCCAGGAATCTGGAGAGATTCCTTCCAGGAATTCCTCCCCGGAATCTGGAGAGATTCCTCCCCGGAATCTGGAGAGATTCCTCCCCGGAATCTGGAGAGAATCTGGAGAGATTCCTCCCAAGAATCTGGAGAGATTCCTCCCAGGAATCTGGAGAGATTCCTCCCAGGAATCTGGAGAGATTCCTTCCAGGAATCTGGAGAGATTCCTTCCAGGAATTCCTCCCCGGAATCTGGAGAGATTCCTCCCCGGAATCTGGAGAGATTCCTCCCCGGAATCTGGAGAGAATCTGGAGAGATTCCTCCCCGGAATCTGGAGAGAATCTGGAGAGATTCCTCCCCGGAATCTGGAGAGATTCCTCCCAAGAATCTGGAGAGATTCCTCCCAGGAATCTGGAGAGATTCCTCCCAGGAATCTGGAGAGATTCCTTCCAGGAATCTGGAGAGATTCCTTCCAGGAATCTGGAGAGATTCCTTCCAGGAATCTGGAGAGATTCCTTCCAGGAATCTGGAGAGATTCCTTCCAGGAATCTGGAGAGATTCCCTCCAGGAATCTGGAGAGATTCCTTCCAGGAATCTGGAGAGATTCCCTCCAGGAATCTGGAGAGATTCCTTCCTGGAATCTGGAGAGATTCCTTCCAGGAATCTGGAGAGATTGCTCCCAGGAATCTCTAAAGAATTCTCCCAGGAATCTGTAGAGATTCTTTCCAGGAATCTAGAGAGATTCCTCCCAGGATTTTTTAAGAGATTCCTCCAAGAATGTGGGGAGATTCCTCCCAGGAATCTGGGGAGATTCCTCCCAGGAATCTGGTGAGATTACTCCCAGGAATCTGGAGATATTCCTCCCAGGAATCTGGAGAGTTTCCTCTCAGGAATCTGGGGAAATTCCTCTCAGGAATCTGGGGAGATTCCTCTCAGAAATCTGGGGAGATTCCTCGCAGGAATCTGGAGAGATTCCTCCCAGGAATCTGGAGAGATTCCTCCCAAGAATCTGGAGAGATTCCTCGTCGGAATGTAGAGGAATTCCTCCCAGGAATCTGGAGAGATTCCTTCCAGGAATCTGGAGAGATTCCTTCCAGGAATCTGGAGAGATTCCTTCCAGGAATCTGGAGAGATTCCTTCCAGGAATCTGGAGAGATTCCTTCCAGGAATCTGGAGAGATTCCTTCCAGGAATCTGGAGAGATTCCTTCCAGGAATCTGGAGAGATTCCTTCCAGGGATCTGGAGAGATTCCTTCCAGGGATCTGGAGAGATTCCTTCCAGGAATCTGGAAAGATTCCTTCCAGGAATCTGGAGAGATTCCTTCCAGGAATCTAGAGATTCCTTCCAGGAATCTGGAGAGATTCCTTCCAGGAATCTAGAGATTCCTCCTAGAAATCTAGAGAGATTCCTCCTAGGAATCTGGAGAGATTCCTCCTAGGAATCTGGAGAGATACCTCCTAGGAATCTGGAGAGATTCCTCCTAGGAATCTGGAGAGATTCCTCCTAGGAATCTGGAGAGATTCCTCCTAGGAATCTGGAGAGAGTCCTCCCAGGAATCTTCAAAGATTCCTCCTAGGAATCTGGAGAGATTCCTCCTAGGAATCTGGAGAGATTCCTCCTAGGAATCTGGAGAGATTCCTCCTAGGAATCTGGAGAGATTCCTCCTAGGAATCTGGAGAGATTCCTCCTAGGAATCTGGAGAGATTCCTCCTAGGAATCTGGAGAGATTCCTCCTAGGAATCTGGAGAGATTCCTCCTAGGAATCTGGAGAGATTCCTCCTAGGAATCTGGAGAGATTCCTCCTAGGAATCTGGAGAGATTCCTCCTAGGAATCTGGAGAGATTCCTCCTAGGAATCTGGAGAGATTCCTCCTAGGAATCTGGAGAGATTCCTCCTAGGAATCTGGAGAGATTCCTCCTAGGAATCTGGAGAGATTCCTCCTAGGAATCTGGAGAGATTCCTCCTAGGAATCTGGAGAGATTCCTCCTAGGAATCTGGAGAGATTCCTCCTAGGAATCTGGAGAGATTCCTCCTAGGAATCTGGAGAGATTCCTCCTAGGAATCTGGAGAGATTCCTCCTAGGAATCTAGAGAGATTCCTCCTAGGAATCTAGAGAGATTCCTCCTAGGAATCTAGAGAGATTCCTCCTAGGAATCTAGAAAGATTCCTCCTAGGAATCTAGAGAGATTCCTCCTAGGAATCTAGAGAGATTCCTCCTAGGAATCTAGAGAGATTCCTTCTAGGAATCTAGAGCGATTCCTTCTAGGAATCTAGAGCGATTCCTCCTAGAAATCTAGAGAGATTCCTCCTAGGAATCTGGAGAGGTTCCTCCTAGGAATCTGGAAAGATTCCTCCTAGCAATCTGAAGAGATTCCTCCTAGGAATTCGGAGATATTCCTCCTAGGCATCTGGAGAGATTCCTCCTAGGCATCTGGAGAGATTCCTCCTAGGCATCTGGAGAGATTCCTCCTAGGCATCTGGAGAGATTCCTCCTAGGAATCTGGAGAGATTCCTCCTAGGAATCTGGAGAGATTCCTCCTAGGAATCTGGAGAGATTCCTCCTAGGAATCTGGAGAGATTCCTCCTAGGAATCTGGAGAGATTCCTCCTAGGAATCTAGAGAGATTCCTCCTAGGAATCTGTAGAGATTCCTCCTCGGAATCTGGAGAGATTCCTTCCAGGAATCTGGAGAGATTCCTTCCAGGAATCTGGAGAGGTTCCTCCTAGGAATCTAGAGAGATTCCTTCTAGGAATCGGGAGAGAT
Source organism: Aedes albopictus (assembly GCF_035046485.1). NCBI lineage: Eukaryota > Metazoa > Arthropoda > Insecta > Diptera > Culicidae > Aedes > Aedes albopictus. Next base: position 326,716,273 of record NC_085136.1, on the reverse strand, counting down.
TCCTCCTAGAAATCTGGAGAGATTCCTCCTAGAAATCTTGAGAGATTCCTCCTAGAAATCTTGAGAGATTCCTCCTAGGAATCTGGATAGATTCCTCCTAGAAATCTGGAGAGATTCCTCCTAGGAATCTGGAGAGATTCCTCCTAGGAATCTGGAGAGATTCCTCCTAGGAATCTGGAGAGATTCCTCCTAGGAATCTGGAGAGATTCCTCCTAGGAATCTGGAGAGATTCCTCCTAGGAATCTGGAGAGATTCCTCCTAGGAATCTGGAGAGATTCCTCCTAGGAATCTGGAGAGATTCCTCCTAGGAATCTGGAGAGATTCCTCCTAGGAATCTGGAGAGATTCCTCCTAGGAATCTGGAGAGATTCCTTCTAGGAATCTGGAGAGATTCCTCCTAGGAATCTGGAGAGATTCCTCCTAGGAATCTGGAGAGATTTCTCCTAGAAATCTGGAGAGATTCCTCCTGGATTCTGGAGCGATTCCTCCCAGGAATCTGAAGAGATTCCTCCCAGGAATCTGAAGAGATTCCTCCCAGGAATCCGAAGAGATTCCTCCCAGGAATCTGAAGAGATTCCTCCCAGGAATCTGGAGAGATTCCTCCCAGGAATCTGGAGAGATTCCTTCCAGGAATCTGGAGAGATTCCTCCCCGGAATCCGGAGAGATTCCTCCCCGGAATCCGGAGAGATTCCTCCCCGGAATCCGGAGAGATTCCTCCCCGGAATCCGGAGAGATTCCTCCCCGGAATCCGGAGAGATTCCTCCCCGGAATCCGGAGAGATTCCTCCCCGGAATCCGGAGAGATTCCTCCCCGGAATCCGGAGAGATTCCTCCCCGGAATCCGGAGAGATTCCTCCCCGGAATCCGGAGAGATTCCTCCCCGGAATCCGGAGAGATTCCTCCCCGGAATCCGGAGAGATTCCTCCCCGGAATCCGGAGAGATTCCTCCCCGGAATCCGGAGAGATTCCTCCCCGGAATCCGGAGAGATTCCTCTCCGGAATCCGGAGAGATTCCTCCCCGGAATCCGGAGAGATTCCTCCTAGGAATCTGGAGAGATTCCTCCTAGGAATCTGGAGAGATTCCTCCTAGGAATCTGGAGAGATTCCTCCTAGGAATCTGGAGAGATTCCTCCTAGGAATCTGGAGAGATTCCTCCTAGGAATCTGGAGAGATTCCTCCTAGGAATCTGGAGAGATTCCTCCTAGGAATCTGGAGAGATTTCTCCTAGGAATCTGGAGAGATTCCTCCTGGATTCTGGAGCGATTCCTCCCAGGAATCTGAAGAGATTCCTCCCAGGAATCTGAAGAGATTCCTCCCAGGAATCTGAAGAGATTCCTCCCAGGAATCCGAAGAGATTCCTCCCAGGAATCTGAAGAGATTCCTCCCAGGAATCTGGAGAGATTCCTCCCAGGAATCTGGAGAGATTCCTTCCAGGAATCTGGAGAGATTCCTCCCCGGAATCCGGAGAGATTCCTCCCCGGAATCCGGAGAGATTCCTCCCCGGAATCCGGAGAGATTCCTCCCCGGAATCCGGAGAGATTCCTCCCCGGAATCCGGAGAGATTCCTCCCGGAATCTGGAGAGATTCCTCCTCGGAATCTGGAGAGATTCCTCCCAGGAATCTAGAGAGATTCTTCCCGGAATTTGGAGAGATTCCTCCCAGGAGTCTGGAGAGATTCCTTCCCGGAACCTGGAGAGATTCCTCCCAGGAATCTGGAGAGATTCCTCCCCGGAATCTGGAGAGATTCCTCCCCGGAATCTGGAGTGATTCCTCCCCGGAATCTGGAGAGATTCCTCCCCGGAATCTGGAGAGATTCCTCCCCGGAATCTGGAGAGATTCCTCCCCGGAATCTTGAGAGATTCCTCCCCGGAATCTGGAGAGATTCCTCCCCGGAATCTGGAGAGATTCCTCCCAGGAATCTGAAGAGATTCCTCCCAGGAATCTGAAGAGATTCCTCCTAGGAATCTGGAGCAATTCCTCCCAGGAATTTGGAGAGATTCCTTCCAGGAATCTGGAGAGACTCCTCCCCGGAATCTGGAGAGATTCCTCCCAGGAATCTGGAGAGATTTCTCCTTGGAATTTGTAAAAATTTCTGTCAGCAGATTTTTTTTTTATTTTACGTGATTGATATTGTAAAAATTCTGCAGCAAATTCTTTAAAAAATTCCGTTCAGTTTTTACCGAAAGTTCTTCTCCAAAAAAAAATCTGTGTGTGGTCCACTCTACACGACACTTTCTCCAGAAATGTAAAATCCAAAAAAATAAAATTTTGTGCAAAACTTGAAAAAAGTTTTTTTTTTCTGTAATATTTTCAGGAATTGCACAAGCAAATATTTGTAACTTTGAATTTCTGGTGAATATATTTAAAAATACTGCCGGTCATGTTGACGATATTCTTGGGAAGCTTGTTGGAATGTTTTCAGACAAATCCCTAATCCCTGCAATTTCTTAGGCAATTTTATTTTCATTTTCAGTTATACGTTTGGAAATTCGATCAGCAATGGTTGGGAATTTCTTAGAATATTTCTTTGTAAATTTCTTCAGCCATTCCCTATGAATCCTTTCGGCAGTTTCTTTGGGAATTTCTTTAACTGATGAGCAAAATCGGATGGAAAAGTCTAAGATGGCCAAAGTTTGGTCTACGTGTTTAATGAACAGCCCCTAATATAATCCTATATTATTTGTCGAGCGATCTTTCTGTATGACTAGTGTTGCTTTGTACCGCTCGGTTGCCTTTTGTTAAATTGTTTAAGAATATCTTGCATGTATTCCTCCAGAAGCGTCACAAAGAATTGTTTTACGAAATCTGGCATGAATTGCTGCACCGATTCCTCCATGATTTTTTACAGATCATTTTAGAGATTTTTTGAGAAATTCGCCCAGAGATTACTTCAGAAATTCCTTTGGATATTTATTCAGAAATTTCTCTAGGTATTCGTTTGAAAATACTATTTGGAGATTCTTTTAGAAAATTTATCAAAAATTTGTTCAGAAATTCTTCTAAAATATCTTTCTAAAAAAAACTTTTGAAAATTTGTCTCCGAGTATTTGGCCAAAAATCCCCTCACGGATTCTTGCAAATAATCTCCCATGGATTCATTCGGAAATTTTCTTCGGGGATTTGTTAAGAAATTCCTCCTATTCTACACAATCCACAAATAATTGTATGACCTATCTTGTTTGATTACTTCTGAAGTTCCTCACTTTTTTTTTCAAAAAATATCGGTGAGTTTGAGCATAAATTTCTCCAGGGATTCTTTCAAAAAATCCTGCAAAGTGTTCAGAAATTTCAGAAATTTCATTTTTCAGATATTTTTTTAGACATTTATTCAGAAATTTCTCTAGAGATTTCTTTAAAATAAAATTTCAGCGATGCCTTCAGTGTTCCAAAAGTTTCTTAAAAAATTGTACTGAGTACTTTGAAATTCTTTCAAATGTTTTTCAAGAAATTCCCAAATCAACTTTCAATTTCTCCAGAAATCCCACTAGGGATTCCTCAAGAAGTTTATGAAGAGTTATGTAAGCAAGTTGTGTATAAGTTTCTGCAGGAATTTCTCCAGGTATTTCTTTAGAAAATCCTTCAGAGATTTATTCTATTTCTTCGGGACTTTTCTTGATTTTTTTCCGAAAAATCTTACGGAAATGCCTTTAAGCATTCTCTCAAACGATCCTCCAAGGATTTATTTTAAAACTTCTTCTGGGGTTTGCTTTAGAAAATGCTCCGAGGATGTTTTTTTTGAAAATCAGAATTTCTGTTAAAAAATCATCACGGAATTTCTTTGAAAAAATAAATTATTCAAGAAATTTTAGTGTTTTGAGGTGAAATTGGAGTTTTTAGAAAATTTCCTAACAAATCCGATGAGTTTAGCGAGGTGTCCGGCCATTTGACCGAATGCCGTCTGGTCGAATGCCGTTTGACCGAATGCCGTTTGGCCGAATGCCATTTGGCCGAATGCAATTTGGCCGAAAGGGTCGTTTGGCTGAATGCCGTTTGACCGAATGCCGTTTGGCTGAATTATTATCATAAGGATTTGGAGACGTGGGAAAGCTCTGGATAACAATCTAACTGCCAATATGATCATCAGAAATATTTCCTTCTTCTAATCACAGGCTATTCTTTCAAGTTTTACCATCAAGGGATTAGTTGGCGTTGAAATTGGGAATATTTTTGTCAGATAGTTTTCCTTCTTTGAATCTAAGACTGTTCTTTCGAGTTATACTGATATAGGAAATAGTGGTAAGATCACTTGAGTTCATCATCCTTTTTCGGCCAAATGACCCTTTCGGCCAAATGGTGTTCTGCCAAATGACTCGGAACCTTTAGCGATTTTGTCTAATTGTATGGGTTATTTTTCGTCAAATGTATTTATTATTTATTTTGGCCCTTGACGAGTCAGCGAGCATTGTGACAATAGAAAAAAATGAGATTTGTTCCGGCTTAATTTCTTTTTTTGAAATATCTCCAGATTTTCCCCCAGAGATTTCTTCACAAATTTCTCCAAGTTCTTTTTCTTCCACAGATTTTTTGATAATTCTTAGATGGACACAAGGACCCTTTCTGAAACCCAACCTAGGATTTATTCAAAAAATCTTTTTCGAGCTCCTGAAAAAAATCTCCCAGTGATTCTTGAAGAAATTCTTTCAGGGATTCTTTTGGAAACTCCTCGTAGATTTCTTAAAAAAAAAATCATCCAGGAAATCCTAAAGAAATTCAGCCAGAAATTCTTTCACAAAATCTTGTAGGCATTCCTTTAGATTTAAGAATGTCCTCCAAAAATTTCTCCAAGAACTCCTTAAGAAAGTTTTGCTCGTATAGTTTCCAAAAATATGGCATGGATTCCTTTAGAACATGGTTTCCCAAACTGTGGATGGAGACCCCCAGGGGGATCTAGCATACATTGTCCCAAAGACTCTCCTACGAGTTTGTTGAGTTTTTTTTTTCATAGATTCCTCCAGAAATTTTTCAAAGCATCCATCTAGAAATCTTCCATGAAATTTCTCAAAAATACCCAATGGGTATTTTTTTTAAGAAAATGATTCACAGATACATTGAGACTTAAAAATTTAGAATTCCTTCAAATTTTTTTCAGAAGCTCTCTAAAGATTTTTTTCCAAGGATTGCTTTAGAAATTCATCAAGAGATTACACAAGTGTACAAAATAAAACGAAAGTCGTGAACTTCTGTCAACGATCAACATTTTTGAAGCACAATTTAGTGCTGATTTCGAAACCGACCTTCAAAAATTTTTAAGTAGAACAGTTTTTGAGTTTTGGCTCAATATCGAGTTTTGCAACTTTTCAAAATATGTAATTTACTAAAATTCAAATATATTACGTTTTGTTCAACCAATTTTAAATCTTTTTCCATAAATTAAAAGCTGAATACAATACCATTCGATCATCTGAAAACAGGTTTTACCTCAGATTGATGAAATTCAAGATATTGGCGAGTTTTAGGGACGATCTTCTTAAATTTTAGCAAAAATCCCAAAATTTTTTTGAAGAAGTGTTTTTTTTTCAATAAGAAAAACCAATTTAAAAATCCTTTCTCGACGTTTATTTGACATATCATATGTAGGCGAGTTACAGTAAAAATTTCAGCTCAATCGGAGCATTGATTACGGAGAATGAGATGTTTGAAGTGAGCGACTTTGCTTAAAAATAGAACAAAAATCGATTTCATATCATCAACCTTGTATGGAAAGTCGAAAAAATTTCCGCTCTACTGTAATTTTTTTCTTTCGCGTTTTCGAACTCAGGGCATTATTCTACACCAAATATAATCATCAGCTTACCGAGTTCAAAAATGCTGTAAACTAGTGTTATCAAGGAAATTCCCAAGATTGCTTCACATTCCTTGATATATTCTTTCAAGCTTTTCCTTTCCACAAATTGCTCCAAGGAATTTTTAAGAAACTTTCAGAAAACCCTCTAAGCATTCCTGCATACATTTTTATACATATTCTTTCAGAAATTCTTATGGAAATGCTGGAAGACATTCTTGCAGAGATTCCGGCAAAGATTTTCACAGAGGTTTTATCAGAAAGAAACTCCTTTGTGTATTTTCTCGGAAATTCCTACAGGATTTTTTTCTAGGAATGCATGATAAAAATGTTTAGGAATTTTTATTGGGGGATTTCTCCCGGATGTTTTTTTGTTTTTTTTTTTTTTTCAAAAAATATCTCAGGAGGTTTTGTTAGGTGGAGTTTCCAGGTGTTTCTTCATATATTCCTTTTGGAATTTCTTCAGAACATCTTTCTATGAATGTTCAAAATTTTCCTGTTTGTTTTTTCAGAAATTCTTTCAGGAATTCATCTAGATTTTCGATCTACTGTATTTTTTTTCCTTCACGTTTTCGAACTCAGGGTATGATTCTACACTAAAAATGATCATCAGCTCATCGAGTTCGAGAATGCTGTAAATATGATAAACGCTATGTCGCTGTTTGCCCTGTGAACAAATGCAACTTACCCCCATTTTCCGCTTTAAACGCTTTCGAAGATTGTCACTTCTGTGTGTGCCCATTTCCACAAATATACTCCGGGTGAAACACTCCGTTTAAACCTCCCATTTCCTTTTAGTTGCGCATATATGCGCCCGTATTTACTCAGCAAACCCAAGCGCGCTGCTGCTATTGTTACAACAGTACCTACCGGGAGAAAATTGGTCCCGCTTGATCTAGCCTTGGGGCGCTGACGCTGGCTGCTGCGTTGCTGCCTGCCGCGGGGGCTAGTGTGTTCCATTGCGTTTATCTAAGCAGAAACAGCGCTCAAAGGTTACCACCGCCGCCAGCCAGCAGCAACAGCAGAAACTGTATACCCCGCGCCAGAACGTCACACTCAGATATCATTTGCGCTCCACCGACCGATTGCTGCATACTGCAGCGTGAGTACGAAAACAAATGTCGTCTATATCTACGAGGCGAGGCATAAGCGAAACGCGGAACAGAACACCAGTAGGTACTGCTGACAAAACAAAAGGCCATCTACAGAACAAGCAAGCAGCAACAACCAGCGCGTGTGGCGTTACAGCAGAAAGTATGTACCCACTTTTCGTTCGGATCGGTGGAAGGTGAAGGAGGCACTGTGTGGGAAAATGCGACACAAAATAGCAGAACGCTTTCTGCGCTTTTCCTTGGATTGTCTTTGTGCGCCGCGCTTTCTTTGTTCATCTCCGGTTTGTGTCAACCGGGCGCTCAACTTCTAATCACTGAAAGACGACGCGAGCTCGGTGCTTTTGATGGGGATTCCCCGACCTGGATGACGTAGCAGAGTTGTGTCTTATTTTTTCTCTCAATGATCTTTTATAAAAAAAAATCACAGCTCAGGTGAGATTTAAACTCAAGATCCTTTTACGCTTGCAGGGACTCCTCCAGGAATTCTTCCAGAGATTCCTCCAGGAATTCTTCCAGAGATTCCTCCAGGAATTCTTCCAGGGATTCCGCCAGGAATTCTTCAAGGGATTCCTCCAGGGATTCCTCAAGGAATTCTTCAAGGGATTCAAGGAATTCTTCCAGGGACTCCTCCAGGAATTCCTCCAGGAATTCTTCCAGGGATTCCTCCAGGAATTCTTCAAGGGATTCCTCCAGGAATTCCTCCAGGGATTCCTCCAGGAATTCTTCAAGGGATTCCTCCAGGAATTGTTCCAGGGACTCCTCCAGGAATTCTTCCAGGGATTCCTCGAGGAATTGATCCAGGGACTCCTCCAGGAATTCTTCCAGGGATTCCTCGAGGAATTCCTCCAGGGATTCCTCCAGGAATTGTTCCAGGGATTCCTCCAGAAATTCCTCCAGGAATTCCTCCAGAAAGTCCTTCAGGAATTCCTCCAGAAATTCCTCCAAGAATTCCTCCAGAAATTCCTTCAGAAATTCCTCCAGAAACTCCTCCAGGAATTCCTTCAGAAATTCCTCTAGGAATTCCTCCAGGAATTCCTCCAGAAATTCTTCCAGGAATTCCTCCAGAAATTCCTCCAGGAATTCCTCCAGAAATTCCTCCAGGAATTCCTCCAGAAATTCCTCCAGGAATTCCTCCAGGAATTCCTCCAGAAATTCCTCCAGGAATTTTCTCCAGAAATCCCTCCAGGAATCCCTCCAGGAATTCCTCCAGGATTTCCTCCAGAAATTCCTCCAGGAATTCCTCCAGAAATTCCTCCAGGAATTCCTCCAGAAATTCCTCTAGGAATTCTTCCAGGGATTCCTCCAGGGATTTCTCCAGGAATTCCTCCAGGGATTCCTCCAGGAATTCTTCCAAGGAATCCTTCAAAAATTCCTCCAAGAATTCTTCCAGAGATTCCTGCAGCAATTTCTCCAGAGATTCCTCCAAAAATTCCTCCAGGAATTGCTCCAAGAATTCCCCCGGTGATTCCTCCAGGAATTCCTCCAGAAATTCATCCAGGAATTCCTCCAGGGATTCCTCCAAGGATTGCTCCAGGGATTCCTCCAGGAATTCCTCCAGGGATTCCTCCAGGAATTGTTCCAGGGATTCCTCCAGGAATTTCTCCAGGAATTCCTCCAGGGATTCCTCCAGGAAATCCTCCAGGGATTCCTCCAGGAATTCCTCCAGGGATTTCTCCAGGAACTCCTCCAGGAATTCTTCCAGGGATTCCTCCAGGAATTGTTCCAGGGACTCCTCCAGGAATTCTTCCAGGGATTCCTCGAGGAATTCCTCCAGGGATTCCTCCAGGAATTGTTCCAGGGATTCCTCCAGAAATTCCTCCACGAATTCCTCCAGAAAGTCCTTCAGGAATTCCTCCAGAAATTCCTCCAAGAATTCCTCCAGAAATTCCTTCAGAAATTCCTCCAGAAACTCCTCCAGGAATTCCTTCAGAAATTCCTCTAGGAATTCCTCCAGGAATTCCTCCAGAAATTCCTCCAGGAATTCCTCCAGAAATTCCTCCAGGAATTCCTCCAGAAATTCCTCCAGGAATTCCTCCAGAAATTCCTCCAGGAATTCCTCCAGGAATTCTTACAGAAATTCCTCCAGGAATTCCTCCAGGAATTCCTCCAGAAATTCCTCCAGGAATTTTCTCCAGAAATCCCTCCAGGAATCCCTCCAGGAATTCCTCCAGGATTTCCTCCAGAAATTCCTCCAGGAATTCCTCCAGAAATTCCTCCAGGAATTCCTCCAGAAATTCCTCCAGGAATTCCTCCAGAAATTCCTCTAGGAATTCTTCCAGGGATTCCTCCAGGGATTTCTCCAGGAATTCCTCCAGGGATTCCTCCAGGAATTCTTCCAAGGAATCCTTCAAAAATTCCTCCAAGAATTCTTCCAGAGATTCCTGCAGCAATTTCTCCAGAGATTCCTCCAAAAATTCCTCCAGGAATTGCTCCAAGAATTCCCCCAGTGATTCCTCCAGGAATTCCTCCAGAAATTCATCCAGGAATTCCTCCAGGGATTCCTCCAAGGATTGCTCCAGGGATTCCTCCAGGAATTCCTCCAGAAATTCATCCAGGAATTCCTCCAGGGATTCCTCCAGGAATTGTTCCAGGGATTCCTCCAGAAATTCCTCCACGAATTCCTCCAGAAAGTCCTTCAGGAATTCCTCCAGAAATTCCTCCAAGAATTCCTCCAGAAATTCCTTCAGAAATTCCTCCAGAAACTCCTCCAGGAATTCCTTCAGAAATTCCTCTAGGAATTCCTCCAGGAATTCCTCCAGAAATTCCTCCAGGAATTCCTCCAGAAATTCCTCCAGGAATTCCTCCAGAAATTCTTCCAGGAATTCCTCCAGGAATTCTTACAGAAATTCCTCCAGGAATTCCTCCAGGAATTCCTCCAGAAATTCCTCCAGGAATTCCTCCAGAAATTCCTCCAGGAATTTTCTCCAGAAATCCCTCCAGGAATCCCTCCAGGAATTCCTCCAGGATTTCCTCCAGAAATTCCTCCAGGAATTCCTCCAGAAATTCCTCCAGGAATTCCTCCAGAAATTCCTCCAGGAATTCCTCCAGAAATTCCTCTAGGAATTCTTCTAGGGATTCCTCCAGGGATTTCTCCAGGAATTCCTCCAGGGATTCCTCCAGGAATTCTTCCAAGGAATCCTTCAAAAATTCCTCCAAGAATTCTTCCAGAGATTCCTGCAGCAATTTCTCCAGAGATTCCTCCAAAAATTCCTCCAGGAATTGCTCCAAGAATTCCCCCAGTGATTCCTCCAGGAATTCCTCCAGAAATTCATCCAGGAATTCCTCCAGGGATTCCTCCAAGGATTGCTCCAGGGATTCCTCCAGGAATTCCTCCAGGGATTCCTCCAGGGATAGCTCCAGAGATTCCTCCAGGGATTCCTCCAGGAATTCCTCCAGGAATTCCTCCAAGGATTTCTCCAAAAATTCCTCCAAGATTTCTTCCAGAGATTCCTCCAGGAATTGCTCCAAAAATTCCTACAGGAATTCCTCCAGAAATTCCTCCAGAAATTCCTCCAGAAATTCCTCCAGGAATTCCTCTAGGAATTCCTCTAGAAATTCCTCCAGCGATTCCTCCAGGAATTGCTCCATTGATTCCTCCAGAAATTCCTCCAGGATTTCCTCCAGGATTTCCTCCAGGAATTTCTCCAAGGATTCCTCCGAGAATTCCTCCAGAGATTCCTCTACGAATTCCTTCAGAAATTCCTCCTTGAATTTATCCAGGGATTCCTCCAAAAATTCCTCCAGGAATTCCTCCAAGAGTTCCTCCAGGAATTACCAACTAAGCTACCAAGCCAATTAAGAGGCAAGTGTCGTGAGCTCAAATCCTATTTCAGCTGTGGATATTTGACTCTTATTGAATGTGACGTTTTCCTAGTAATCGAAACATGAATAAGATAAGTACAACATTTAATGTCAAATTATTTCCTACACACATTTGTTTTTCCACCCTGATCGGGCTGGCGCCGGACCCGCAAGTCCAGAGAATACCCTCGTCGGATATCTCAGTCTCATGTGTCACAACAAAACGATGAAGACAAACGTGCAAAAGATGGATGCGGGAGACGGGGTTTAGGACACTGACAAAACAACCGAATAAACCGGAACGAGGACCATTGGAGAGGTGGTGGGAGGAATGTCTCACATCGAACGGAACGTACTACATTTATATAATCTGTGAATGAAAGATGCACAAAGAAAAAAAAAACGGAAACGAAACGAGCGAACTTTCCTTTTGTTTACAAGACATTCGAGACATGAAAGAACAAACAGAGATATATACGCAACGCACAGATAAACAGAACACGGAAGTTTTTCGTAACTGTTGCTTGTCATCCGTCATCACACTATCGATGTTATTGTTATTGCTGGGGAGGGAGTTTGGAACACAATACTACAAAGATGCAACTGATAACAACGGCAAACGGGGACGAACGATAAAAGAGCGAATCAAGTGGTTTGACGAATTTCGCACCCATTTGACCCTCGCAGATTGCAATGAAACTTTTTTTTTGTCGTAATCCTACTCAGTGATTTAGATTTACTTCGTCATATGCGCTAATTCCCGTCACATCATACGAAAAATAGCCAATCATTACAAATATTTCGTCTTATCTTTGTCAATGCCTATTGCACTAAATTTCACGTTTCAATTTCACTCCACTTACGAGTTGACAGTTTTGCGTACGACGAAGGCAACCGCACCAAAGCAGCAGCTAGCCGAATTATTCATCCGTTCAAGTTTCATTTCGTCAAATTCACTTGTTGAACCAGCCTTCAATTCACACCCCACAAAAGCTTTGTAGCGCTTCGCATTCCTGTAGGCAGGGATTTCTCCGGGAATTTCGCTAGGGATTATCCTAGAAACTCCTCCGGGGATTTTGCATAGAACTCCTCCAGAGATTTCTCCAGCAATTCCTCTAGGAATTCATCAAGGAAGGAATTCCTCAAGATAAGAATTCCTCAAGGCAGGAACTCCTCAAGGAAGGAATTCCTTTATTAATTCTTCCAGAAATTCCTCTAGGGATTCCTCCAGGAATTGCTTTAAAAACTCCTCTGGAATTCCTGTAGGGATTGCTCCACGAATTCACTAGGGATTCCTCCAGGAATTCCTCAAGGGATTCCTCCAAGAATTCTTCTAGGGATTTCTCAAGGATTCCTCCAGGAATTGATCTAGGTATTTCTCCAGGATTTCCTGTCGGGATTCCTCCAAGACATTCTCTAGGTATTCCTCCAGGGATTCCTCCAGAAATTCTACCAGGGATTCTTCCAAGAATCCGTCTAAGGGTTCCTCCAGTTATTTCTCTAGGAATTCGTCTTGGGATTATTTCAGGAATTCACCTAGGGATTCCTCCAAGAATTCCTCTAAGGATTTTTAAAGGAATTCCTGTAAGGGTTTCTTGTGGGATTTCTCTAGGGATTCCTCCAGGAATTCCTCTAGGGATTTCCCAGGTATTCGTCTAGGGATTCCTCTAGGGATTTCTCTTGGAATTCGTCTAGGGATTCTTCCAGGAATCCGACTAGGGATTCCTCCAGGAATTCCGCCAGGGATTCCTCCTGGAATTCTGCCAGGAATGTGTATAGGAATTCCTGTAAGGATTCCTCCGGAAATTTCTCTAGGTATTATCCTAGAAATTCCTCCGGGGATTTTACAAAGGATTCCTCTAGAGATTTCTCCAGCAATTCCTCTAGGTAGTCCTGTAGGAATTCCTGTAGGGATTCCTTCAAGATTTTCTCTAGGTATTCCTCCAGGAATTCCTCTAGTTATTCCTCCAGAAATTGTTCTAGGTATTCCTTCAGAAATTCTTGTACGGACTCTTCCAAGAATTTCTCTAGGTATTCCTCCAGGAATTCCTCTTGGAATTCCTCCAGGAATTCCTCTAGGGATTCCTCCAGGAATTTCTCTAGGGATTCCTCCAGGTATTTCTCTAGCAATTCCTCCAGGCGTTGCTCTAGGTATTCCTTCAGGAATTCCTGTAGAGATTTCTCCAAGAACAACTCTTGGTATTCCTCCAAGGATTACTCTAGGGATTCCTCCAGGAACTCCTCTAGGGATTTCTCCAGGGATTTCTCTAGGAATTCGTCTAGGGATTTCTCCAAGAATTCCACCAGGAGTTCCTCCAGGAATTCCTCTAGGGATTCCTCCAGGAATTTCTCTAGGGTTTCCTCCAGAAATTCCTCTAGGGTTTCCTTCAGGAATTCCTCTAGGAACTCCTCCAGGAATTCTTATAAGGATTGCTCCAGGAATTCCTCTAGGGATTTCTCCAAGAATTTCTCTAGGGATTTCTCTAGGAATTCCTCTAAGGATTGCTCCAGGAATTCCGCCAGGAATTTCGTCAGGGATTCCTCCAGGAATTCTGTCAGGGATTCCTCCTGGAATTCCGCCAGGGATTCCTCCAGGAATTCTGCCAGTATCAAATGATTTCTTAATGGAATTTTTTTTTAAGAATTTATAAAGGGATATCTAAAAAAATACCGAAGGAATCTAAAAGGAGTTATTGTAGAAATTTACAAAGAAATTCTTAAACAAATTCCAATGGAAATATCAGAAGGAATTTACAAAATACTTGCTGAAAGAATTGTCAAAGAAATTGCCGAAACAATATAAAAAATACACCACAGAAATTTTATTTTTTGTTAGCTGTACTCGACAAACTTTTAGATTAAAATACAAGGTAAAAGTCCTCCATATACTGTTTTTTTTTGATAGCATGCTTCTAAGTTGAGTTTTCCAATCCCTGCCTGAGACCTCCTGGTATCTCCTAAAACCCCCAGAAATGCCCCGGAGACCTGCTCGTACCCCCTGAACATTCCTGAGACCACGTGAAGAGCCCCAGAGATCCCCTGACGCGCCCCAGAGGCCCTCTGGAACCCCCTGAAACTCCCTGAGACTCCTTGAGTCCCCTTGGAACCCCCTGAAAGCACCTGAATTTCCCTGAACAGTCCCTGAGACCCCTTGAAGCGTTGTTGAGGCCTTTTTTCCTTCTGAAACGCCCCTGAGACCTGCAGGTACCACGTCAAAACCCCCTTGGACTCCATTAAGACGCCCCTGAAGCGCCCTAGAGTCCCCCTGGAACCCCCGCTACATCCACAGAGACGGCTTCAAACGTCTTTGAGACCACATGAAACCTCTCTGAAACGCCCCTGGTCTCTGGAACACCTTGGTGCCCCCTGACACCTGCTGTATTGCTTCTGAGACCTGCTGGTACCCCCCTTGGACCCCCTTCAAATGGCTCTGCGCCATACAGACCCCTTGGAACCCCCTGATACCCTCGGAAACGCCCCTGAGACCTTTTGAGACCCCTAAAGCCCTCTGAGATCCCCTGAAACGCTCCTGAGATCTCCAGGTATTTCTGCGACCCCCTGAACAGCCCTTGAGACTCCCCAAACGCCCTTGAGACCCCCATGAAGCCCCCTGAGATCTCTTGAAAGGCCTGCCTGAAAACCCATTTGGGACCGCCTGAAACCCCCTTAGACTCCCTTGAAACGCCCCTGAGGTACCCCATAGACCCCCTGAAACTCACTATACAATGATTTACATTTTAGCAGGGAAAAACTTCCTATCTCTGTTATCGTTAATTTTAGGCGAAGTTGTTTGCATTTGATTGCTGCATCTTTTCCAAAAATTTTTGGATAAGGGTGGTCCTCGTCTTAACTCAAATCTGGAATAAAAGTTTTTCAATTTTAAGACATATGCGATTGAGTTCTTTGCTGTAGAATTCGATCGCTTATGGCTGAACTTTTTTTTTTCAGATTGGAATTAAAACGAGAGCTATCTTAATCAACAATTTTTGCCATTATGCACTGGCACTCTCTGCAAGCTCCCTGAAACCCCTTTGGAACCCCCCGAGGCTCCCTGGAAACTCCCTTGAACCCCCACTCCTCCTAAAATCTACTGGACCCCCTAAAATGCCCCATAGATCTGTTGAAGCGCCTCTGAGACACCTTAGAATCTCCTGAAGCGCCCCTGAGACGCTCTGAAATTCTCTGCGACCACCTGAAAGGCCTCAGCAACTCCGTGGGTCCCCCCAAAATCCCCCTGGGACTCCCTGAAGAGTCCTTGAAACCCCCTGAATGCCCCTGAGACCTGCTGGCACCGCTCTGAAAACCCCTGGGAATCCCTTGAAACCAGGCTTGAGCGCGCAAAGTGATTTTCATCCGGTTGAATTCATCCCAGTGAATTTCACTTTGAACGCTGCGTGTGATATTTTGACAGTTCGAAATGACATTTAAGATGTTTAAACTTCCTTCTATCAGTTAAGATTGTTGCATAAAAACGATGATTTTAGTGGTACAAATCAAAAGAGCAGAATTTTCATGCGCTTAGTGCAGACAAGCCTGGTTTCAAGGTATTCCACTGGGGCATTTCAGAGGGGTGTCTGCAGGTCTCAGGGGCATTTCAGTGGGTTTCAGGGAGTACCAGGAGGTCTCAGGGACTGCTGCTTGAAACGTCTCTGAAGTGTCCTAGAGACCCGCTGAAACTCACTGGCACTCCCTGAGACCTCTCTGAAACCCCTTGGAACCCCCTGAGGCTCCAGGGGGCCACCTGAAACTCCATTGGAACCCCCCTAAAATTCACTGGGGCCCCAAAAATGCCCCCAAAAATGCCCCAAGTGCCTCTGAGACCCAATTGAATCCCCTGGAGCGCCCCTGACACCCCTTTGAACCTCCTGAAGTCTCCTGAGACCCACTGAAACTCCCTGGGGCTCCTTGATGTGCCCCTGAGACATCCTGAAACCCTCTGAGACCTCATGGGTCCCTATAAAACCCCATTGGAATTCCCTGAAGAGTCCCTGAAATGCCCCTGAATCCTACAAACACCCTTCCGAAAGCCTCTTGGAATCCCTTAAAACCAGGCTTGAGCGCACAAAGAGAATTTCACCCGGGTGAATTCATCCCAGTGAATTTCACTTTGAACGCTGCGTGTGGCACTCCGGTGTGGTTTTTTGACAGTTCAAAATGACATTTAAGATGTATTTCAACTTGCTTCTATCAGTTAAGATTGTTGCAGAAAAACGATAATTTTGGTCATTTACAAATAAGACGAGCAGCATTCTCATGCGCTTAGTGCGGACAAGTCTAAAACACCCCTGAAGCGCCCTGGAGTTCCCTTGAAACCCACTGGCACCTCCTGAGACCTTTCTGAAAGCGCTTGCAATCCCCTAAGGTCCCTTGGGACCTCTGAAATTTCCCTGTACACCCCCCCCCCCCCACAAAATCCACTAGGGCCCCCAAAAATACCAATTTGATCCGTTGAAACGCCTTTGAGACCCCATAGAATCCCCTTGAGCGCCAATGAGACCCTTCTGAACCTCCTGAAGTTTCCTAAGACGTCCTGAAACTCCATGGGTCTCCTGAAGCGCTCCTGAGACACCCTGAAACCCCCTGAGACCTCATGAAAGGCCCCAGGAACCCCCTGGGTCCCCTCAAAAACCTCCTGGGACTCCCTGAAGTGTCCCTGAGATCTCTTGGTACCCCCTGAAATCCCCTGAAATGTCCCTGAGACCTGCAGGCACCCCTCTGAAACCCATTTGGACTCCCTTGAAACCAAGCTGATTTGGTTTCAACGATGATTTTGGTGGTACAAATCCAAAGAGCACAATTTTCATGCGCTTAGTGCGGACAAGTCTGCCTGAAACGCTCCTAAAGCGTCCTAGAAAATCCCCTGAAATCCACTGGCACCCCCTGATTCCTCCCTGAAATCCCTTGGAACCGCCTGAGGCCCTCTGGGACCTCTTAAATTCCCCTTGGACCCGCTTTGAAATTCCCTAGGCCCCCTAAAATGCCCCTTAGATCCGTTGAAGTGTCTTTAGGATCTCATAGAATATCTTGAAGAACCCCTGAGACCCCTTAGAACTTCCTGAAGTCTCCTGAGATCCCCTGAAACTCCCTGGGGCCCCCCGAAGCGCCCCCGAGCCACTATGAAATCCCCTGAGACCTCCTGAAAGGACCCAAGAAACCCCTGGGTCCCTCTAAAACCCCACCTGGGACTCCCTGAGACCTCTTGGTACCCCCTCAAACCCCCTTGGACTCCCTTGAAACCAAGCTGTTATGGTTTCAGCGATGATTTTGGTGATACAAATTGAAATAGTAGAATTTTCATGCGTTTAGTGCGGACAAGTCCGCCCTCCCCCTGAAATTCACTGGGACCCCCTTAGTTCTCCCTGAAATCCCTTGGAACCGCCTGAGGCTCCCTGGGACCTCTAGAGTTCCCCTTGGACCCGCTTTAAAATCCCCTGGGCTCCCTAAAATGCCCTTTGGATCCGTTTAAGCGCCTCTCAGACCCCATAGAAGCCCCCTGAGACCTCCTGGTACCCCCGTAAAAACTCCCGGGAACCCCCGAAACAACCCTGCAAACTCCCTTCGCTCCCTGAGGGCATAAAAAGGTCCTTAAGAAGAGGTTTTAGTGTATAAACATGTCCCATTCTATTCAAAACTAACAGTTTCATTGCAATTCTGAAGGTTGTTGCCCAATGGCCATACGGTTGAGTGCGAAATTCGTCATTTGTCCAGAAAACGGAAGCAAAACTCGTATTATCCTCAAAAGAAAATGCAAAACACCAATTGTCGGCCTGTGTGTATACTACAGCTGTACTTTTCTCCAATAAACTTTGGGTGCACTCACATTTGCTTATGACACACAACGCATACCCAGTCAGTGGTGCGAGTGGAGAATTCGCGACACCCCTTGCACACCCGGAGCCGGCAGGACCGGCACGGCGCCCCCCGGTTGATGATCCGGCCGAGCTCCGAGCCGCACCGGGAGCAGGACCGGGCCGTCGCCGCCGCCGCCGACGACGACTCGATATAGGTCGGCCGGTCCAGCGATCCACCGTGGCCGACGCCGACCATCGCCCGGACGTTGGCCTTCTTCCGCAGCGAGAACAGTTCGGCCCGGAGGAGCCTTGGAGGGGGGATTTTTTTTGTTTGTTTCGATTGTTCGCCGGTTTTCGTTCGGGTGGGTGGGTTGTCGGTGATTTGGTCGTGGATGGGGGGGGGTGGGTGTATTGATTGATGCACAGGGAGTGTTGATTCAGATTGATTTCGGTGCAATGGTGCGTGTTTTTATCGTTTCATGTGTGTGATTGATTCGATTGAGTTTTTTTTTGGTGGTTCATTTTGGTTGTGAACAGAGAGCAGGAAGAGAGAAAAGAAAAAAATAATGATTAGAGGTGTGTTTCGATTAGAATACTGATTAACTGAAAGCATGACTGAAATTCGCTAACGGTAGACAAAAAAGTATAAGAAAAGACTATTAATCTAGAGGTGAAATGCGCCTTATGTACAAAGTGATAATACACTGCCGTCCAGAAGTTTGAGGACACCCATAAAAATACGTCGAAGTGTTCCGTTCTTATCTCTGAGTTTAGCCTTATTTTTGTTCTTTAAAGTCAGCCTTCCAGCTTTTTAATTTTCTCCGAGTACTTCCTCGGTTATTAACCGACAACCTTCACCATCAAATGGATCCATTTTCAATTACTGTATCATCCCAAGTAACATGTTTTAGTTAAATACACTAGAAGAGGTTATTCGAACCATTTTAAAACCAAAATAAAAAATATAAGGTTTTATGACGGGTTTAAAAACCTCTACAAGACTAATTGGTCATCAAAATGTTACTTGGGATGTGCAGGCACGAAAGATACTCTTTTCTCACAGAAGTCACGACATTTCCGGTTGCGAAACCGACCAGGAATCGAAACCAGATACTTTTGCTGAATCAAGTATCTCAGAAATACGAACAAAACACTCCCACAAATATCCTCACCGGTTTTATCTTTTGAGTGGCAGTATAGCTCCGACGAAGTCATACCAAGTTCCTACACATAGAGAGTGAGAGCAGTAGTTCAGGTAATCAGAGTAGGAGAATAGATACCCTAGATGGATACAGTACCGTAGCGTATAGGAAGAGCACTAGAGGTAGAGAGCTGTGATATGTGTGTGACCTAGTGCCATTCACTTCTACCGGCACTTCTACCGGGGGGCTGCAGGGAACTTGCCACCGTACTCTACACCGTTACGTGTCAATCAAACTTCAACGCTCTATGAATGTGGTGTATTTATTGTGCAGGTAGATAGGTGGTACATGTAACTAGCTATCATACGTGTGTGTGTGTGTATGTCTGTGCATGGTCGTCGGTGGTTTTTAGAAGGCAACTTAGAAATTAACTTGCCGCTGCTGGTGTGTATTGGATAAACATTTAACTCCTTCGCCGCCCGGCGGGCGGATGGACGGACAGACAGACAGACGAGCGCGAGCGCGCGCGGGTGACGACGACTTGTCGGAACTGCTCTGCGGGACTCTCGTGGGAAGTGAAAAGTATACTTTTATTACCCCCTTGCTGTAGGCCGTTCGTTGGTGTGCCATTATTATTAGTGACATGCTAACTACAATGTAGCTCATTTTGGGGGTTCGTTGCTTCCATCACCCTCGTATGATGGGTCTCTCGACGTGGAAGGAGGCTTTTGTGGGAGCTATTTCACGAGACTTGGGAAGGTTTTGACTACTGTAATTAGTATTCTGTGCAACGGCACTATTTCACGATGCTCTATGCTTCATAACATAATCGTCATTTCTGATAAACAGTTTGTTTGCCTTTCTCGTACACCAAAGTGTATTAATTGAATGGCTATATACTCAAAAAACGAGTTTTCGATAGACGGCTGGGAGGGTCAAGCCACATATACCAATCAACTCAGTTCGACAAATATATATTATGTCTGTATGTGTGTATGTATGTCTGTGCGCAAAAAAAGTTCACCAACTTTTAAGACACTTCCCATTGGCCGATTTTACGGATTTAGGAATTCGTCTAAGGATTCCTCCTGGAATTTCTCTATGGATTCCTCCAGGAATTCTTCTAGGAATTCCTCCAACAATTCCTCTAGGGATTCCTCCCGGAATTCCTCCTGGAACTCCTCCAGGAATTCCTCTAGGGACTCCTCCAGGAATTTCTCTAGGAATTCCTCTAGGGATTCATCAACGAATTCCTCTAGGAATTCTTCCAGGAATTCCTCTAGGGATTCCTCCAGGAATTCCTCTACGGATTTCTCCAGGAAGTCCTATAGAGATTTCTTCAGGAATTCCTCTAAGGATTCCTCCAGGAATTCGACTAAGGATTCCTCTAGGAATTCCTTTATGGATTCCTTCAGGAATGCTTCTATGGATTCCTCCAGGAATTTCTCTAGGGATTCCTCCAGGAATTGCTCTAGAGATGCTTTTAAGAATTTCTCTAGAGATTCCTCCAGGAGTTTCTCTATGGATTCCTCCAGGAATTTCTCTAGCGATTCCTTCAGGCATAACTCTATTTAGGTATTCCTTCAGGAATTCTTGTAGGCATTCCTCCAAGAATATCTCTAGGTATTCCTGCAGGGAATACTCTAGGGATTTCTCCAGGAATTTCTCTGGGGATTCCTCCTGGAATTTCTCTAGGGATTTTTCTAGGGATTTCTTCAGGAATTCCTCTAGGGATTTCTCCAAGAATTCCTCCAGGGATTTCTCCAGGAATTTCTCTAGGGATTCCTCCAGGAATTCTTCTAGGGACTCCTCCAATAGTTCCTCTAGGGATTTCTCCAATAATTCCTCTAGGGATTGCTCCAGGAATTTCTCTTGAGATTCCTCCAGAAATTTCTCTAGAGATTTCCCCAAGATTTTCTCCAATAATTCCTGTAAGAAATCCTCAAAGAATTCTGCCAGGAATTCCTCCAGAGATTCCTCCAGGATTTCCTTCAGGAATTACTTCTGAATTACCTCCAGGGATTCTTCCTCGAATTCCTCCAGGGATTCCTCCTGGAATTCCTCCAGGGATTTCTCCAGGAATTCCTCCAGGGATATCTCCAGGTATTCCTCCAAGGATTCCTCCAATAATTCGCCCAGAGAGTCCTCCAGGATTTTTTCCAGGGATTCCTTCAAGAATTATTTTAGGAATTTCTCCAAGAATTCCTTAAATATAGCAAAAAACTGCCTGAGATTTACGAGATTTTACGTATTTTTTTAATAGTTTTCAATTAAAAATTCTGTAATTAATTCTAGTTAGTTAAGTGTACATGAGGAACCCACAGCAAAATGTCTGTAAATTACATATTTGGAAAAATATGTGTAGCAAAATTGAGAAAAATCTACTGTGAACGACTTTAGGAGTTCCTGTTTGAGCTACTGGGGCTTTTTTCAAAACATTTATTAAAAAAAAAATTTAGGCGAGATCGAAGAAAAATTCCTAGAAGAATTTCTGGTGAATGTATAAAAAAAATACTGCCGAGCATGTTGACGATATTCTTGGGAAGCATGTTGGTGAAATTGGTGGACAATTTTCAGACAAATCCTTAAAAAATTTGAGCAGCTTTGGCCATTCTTTTGTTAATTCTTCCGATAATCGCTTTGCAATTTGTTAGATATTTTTTTTCATTTTCAGCTATACGTTTGGAAATTCGATCAGCAATGGTTGGGAGTTTCTTAGAACATTGCTTTGTAAATTTCTTCGGCAATTCCTTATGAACCCTTTCGGCAGTTTCTTTGGGAATTTATTAAACTATCTCTCAGCAATTCTTTAAAATATTCTTCGTTAATTCCTTATGAATATTTCTTCCAATGGAGGCTGCTTCGGCAAATCTTCTAGGAGTTGATTCAGATTTTTTTTTCAATTTTGAGAATTATCTTGGGAATTCCTTAGAAGCAATGCTTTTAGTACTCCATCGGTAATTCAGAAATTTCGCAAGAAATTGCTTTGGACATTTATTTGGTTATTACTTTGGAAACTTCTTGGAAAATCCCTTTAAAAATTGATCTGGTAATTTCTTTGGGAAACGTAATTTTCATTAGCAATTGTTTCGAAAACATCTCTAGGATTTTCTTTGCCAGATTATTTTGAGACTTTTCATAAATAAAAAAAAAACTTCGGCCAGATACCACACACACTACCCCTTTTGGAGTCTTCGCGGTTTATGGACAAGCCCTTGACGAATTCTTTCGGTAATGATTTTAACAATTTCTTTGGCAAATACTTTGGAACTCTTTCGACAACTTCTTCATCAATACCATTGAGAATTCTTCCGGCAATTTCTTTGAGAATATTTAGTTCATTCATTTGCAAATTTCATCGGTAGTTCTTAAGCTAACACATCCTGTGAGAACTCATTTGACAATTATATTGCGAATTGCTCAGTTATTCTTCTGGAAATTACTTCGACAATTACTTTGGTAATTTATTAATTTATTTCTTCCTCGTTTTTTTTGGAAATTCTTTAAAAATTCAGCAATTCTTCGGAAGCCGCTTCGATAACTCATTCAGCAATTTCCTTTTTAATTCCTTCCATAATTCTTTAAAAAAAAAATTCTCGGATTTTTCTTCGGAAACTTCTCTGGAATCATTTCGACAACTCCCTTGGGAATAGGTTCTGCAATATCTTTGGAAATTGATTCAGTAATGCCGTTGGAATTTTCAAGCAACTCCTTTGGAAACTTCTTCGGCAATTTTTTTAGGAAATTATTGTGACCATTTCTTAATTCAATGCTGCCTTCATTTATTTTAGAAGGTCCTTAGACAATTTCTCTGTTTTTTTTTTCAACAATTTCTTAATAAGTGCATTCTTGAATGTCTGTAGCTGGCGAAAAATAAAAATTGAATTTCAGAAGTATTTTTCAAAGAAGTTGCAGAACAAATTTCATAAGAATTATCAAATGAATTTTTAATGGAAATTTTGGAAGTTTGTTTGCCTTTCTCGTACACCAAAGTGTACTAAATGGCTAAATGTTCTCTCAAAAAACGAGTTTTCGATAAAAGGCTGGTAGGGTCAAGCCACATATACCAATCAACTCAGTTCGACAAGTATAGGTGATGTCTGTATGTGTGTATGTATGTCTGTGCGCAATAAGACACTTCCCATTGGCCGATTTTACGGATTACAGCTCTAATCGAACCGGAATTTCACCGCATTGTTTGCTATTGAAAATGGTCCGGATCGGTCAAGGCGTTCCTGAGTTACGGCCATTTCCGTTTTCTAGCTTTGACTACCTAGATAATCGGAAATGAAAAATATGCGACATATAAAACTTTTACATGTTTTACGGGTTTTGTCCACTTTTTATTTACCTTGCTGAGGTAAATTTCATAGGCAACGTACACAAAACTTTGTGTGTATCACAAGAATATGAAAGTACTCAGATGGTTTCTTCGGCGAAGTTGTTTGGTAGGTCAGTGGCTTACGGGCGGCGCTAGTTACAAAATATTGAAAGCATTGGAATTTCTCCAAAAGTTCTCAACAAGCTGTAACTTTTTCCTTTCGAACATCATTTAGTTGAATCAAATCTTTTTCAAAGACCAATGTACTAGTTATAAATGTTCGAAATTTAATTGAATTTAGTACAATAAATCATAAGATATAGTAGTTTAATTAATGGCAGTAAAATTAGAAGTGTTTTGCTAGAAACGCTCTAACTTTGTGTAGAGTTGACCAATTAAGCCCAAATTTGTACCATTTATAGCTAACTAACTGAGAACTACTAGTATTCACTAGCATCCAAACTTCATAGAAAATTACAACTTATTGAAAATTTTTAGAATGCAACTAGCGCCGCCTAGCTGCAGAAACTTGAACCAAACGATGATTATTCTGAAAGCCCTTGATCTACCAAACAGTATTGCCGAAGACACCATCTTTCTACAAAATCAGGATGCTGAAATATGCGAAATAAAAATTTGTTTGCTCTCTAGCGTCGCCTAGCGGTGGAATTTTGAATCTTAAGTCTTATAATC
Source organism: Aedes albopictus (assembly GCF_035046485.1). Lineage (NCBI taxonomy): Eukaryota > Metazoa > Arthropoda > Insecta > Diptera > Culicidae > Aedes > Aedes albopictus. The sequence goes on along the minus strand of NC_085136.1, from coordinate 326,692,632 downwards.
TGTTAGTCCTTGACCAGCCAAACAACTTTGCCGAAGAAACCAACTCTCTAAGTTATAAGGATCCTGAGATATATGAGGTGAAAATTTCGATAGTGTCACATCTGTTTGTCTGTGATTTATGTGATATCTTAATAAACCGATTGCAATGAAATTTTGACGATTCATCACATATATAATGGATTCTGGAAAACATTTGACTTTGATTTGAGAATATTTGATGCACCTTTCGAAAAGTTACAGCTAGTTGAACATTTTTTGAAAAATCAAAGTTTATCCCCTGTATAAAACTGAACCAAATTCTATCATGCGCCAAATCAACTGGCGCCGAATTTTGTAAACTTTAGCATGGTTGCCACGATGTCGGCCAAAAATTCAAGATGGAGACCTAAAATCCAAGATGGCGGCCCACAACTAGAAGAGGCGGCTATTTTAAGGAGTTCAGGGCTCTAAAACCGAGCAATATGGGCTTATTTGGTATGGTTCTATGACAAAAGGACGAAGGTAAAAAGGTTGAAGGTCATAAGGTTGACGGTCAAAAGGTCGAAAGTACAAAAGGTCGAAATAAAAAAGTAACTAGGACAAAAGGTCGAAAAACAAGTGGTTAAAAGGTCGAAATGAAAATATAACTAGGAGAAAAGGTCGAAAGGTCACTGGGTCAAAAGATCGAAAGGCTGTAAAAAAAATACTAGGACAAAACGTCGAGAGGAAAAAGGTTGAAAGAACAAAAGTTCAAAGGCTGTAGTTAGTAATACAACTGAAAGAACCAGGATTCGTTAGGTTCGAGAAGCGGATTTCAAATTTATTCAAGTACCTGCAGTACGATGATGTTCGCCATAAATATTTTTCATCACTGCACTTAGTCGGAAATGTCAATCGGCGACAACATTAAATATCCATAACTAATCAGCATTAGCAATTTATATAGAAAAATGTCATGACATTTTTTTCATGAAATTCTGCGACATTTTCCATCCCTGGTAGCAACTGGCGAAAACTTACAAGAGCCGGGGCTGGGATCGAACCCATGACCTTCCGTTATGAAGTGAACCTGTAACCACTACGCCACGGGCTCCGGCATTTTAATAGATCTTTGAGGGAGATCTCTTTGGAAATATCTCAAGTCAAATTAAAAATAACCGCTATTCCGTCAAAAAACATTACTAGAACGAACAGCCCATTTTTCAAAGAAGGCAAAATTACGTAGGTAACAGTAATGGTAATCACGCCTATAACCGTAAATATGTTACTCCAAAGAACTGCCGTTGTTCAAGAGGATGATATATGTTACACAATAAACCAGTACCAGTTGATTTATTACACAATGCCCAAATTAAAGGATCGATTTCCGTTCGGGACGGGAAATGTTGTCGAATTCCTGGGTTTAGTGTAACATTGTGCTTGTTATACAATATACAAGATAACGCAATGGCAGGCGAAGAAAGCCCTTCATTTTGTAACTGTTTTTTTTTTTTTTTTTTTTTTTTTTTTTTTTTTTTTTTTTTTTTTTTTTTTTTTTATAGAATGAGAAAATCTGCAACAGATACCCAAGAGGTGGTACCTCGGGTTATGTGGGGATCGACCCACTAAAAACTCATTCTCTCTCTTCTTTACCTTCGCGGTACGCCCGTTAGGGATGACTTCGAAAAGGGGGGGGGACCGTACACACAGCACAAAAATTCTTGTAATATCACATCATTTTCGATGCACATCAGTCATGTCGTAAAATTGATGTAAAAATTACAACCGTTCTACGCAGCAAATCAGCCGCCGCAGCTTGAAAGTGGGTCTAGCAATCGCTAGAACCGGAACGATTGATGAATCATATATAAGTAAAATATTGGCATGGATTCGTACACTGATCCGTTGATTGTGAGCCGTATCCCTTGCCTCTCGGCTATTTCACAGAGTTAGAAGGACGGTGATAAATATGATACTGCTTCTAAATATCCATTGAAATGGGTTTGTTGACACTTTCCTGTGCCAACCAGGGTGTACACAGTGAGTGTGATAAATGTTGGAAAACGATGTAACCGAATTAAATTACGTTCAAAAATGAATACATCGCCAGAAATTACGCACCTGGATATTACAAAATTATTTGCTGTGCATGAGTACACTCTAATAGTAAGCGTTCCACCAGCTACCGCCTTAAGTTGTTTACTCTCCCCTGCAGGGCCCTGGAGGCTCGGGTTCTGGCTAGTACTTAAGAGTACTTAGACTACCCGTTGAACTCAAGCTCCTGGATGGCGAAGGGGGGCCAATTCATTTGTAACTGTGGAAGTACTAAAAAAACACTTAGTTGGAAAGATGCAGGCCAAGTTGCAATGATAAACCCGCGAAAAATGTCGCTTTTTGTACTCAGTATTAACGTGGTGCTGACGGTGGTAGTGGCGAACCACGCGAGTTACGGACGGTTCTTTCTAACAGAAGACGATTGAAAGGATTTAAGACCATTTTCGGTCGTGTTTTTCCATTCGACCTTTCGACCTTTTGACCACTTGTCCTTTCGACCTTTTATCCTACATATTTTTTTTTTCATTTCGACCTTTTGAACTTTCAACCTTTTGACCGTAGACCTTTGGACCGTCTACCTTTTGACCTTTCGACCTTTTGACCTTCGACCGTTTGTCCTACAACCATTTGGTATAGAGAAGATGTCCGGAGTTAAAAAAATGGCGACCAGGATATGCAAGATAGCGGCTCAAAATCCAAGATGGCAGCGGTTTAAGGAGCTTTTGTTTCTGAAACCATGCAATACATATGGGTATATTTGATATAGAGAAAATGTCAGGAGTCCGAAAATGACGACCTGAATTTGCAAGATGGCGGCCCAAAATACAAATTGACAGTTGTTTTAGTGAGTTTTAGACTTTTAAGCCATGCAATATGGGTATATTTGGTATGGAGAAGATGTCCAGAGTTTAGAAATGGTGACCAGATTATCCAAGATGGCGGCCCAAATTTCAAGAGAGCGGCTAAAATTCAAGATGGCAGCTGTTTTAATGGGGTTAAAGTTCGAAAACCGTGCCATGTGGGTATATTTGGCATAGAGAAGATGTCTAGAGAGGATTTTTTTTATTATAGTATAAATTGGGCCGAAAGGTCTCAGTTTTTTATGAAACTTTTTCCACAGAGCTCATGGATATATGAACAAAAAAATTGAGAAAAATTCAGGGTTGCCTATTTTCCAGGTAAACTTAGGTGGATTTTTTTTGTTTTTTGTTTCTTACTTTGAAAAATCATAACTCAACATATGAACTAGAAAAAGTTTCCCTCAAAATTTCCACCGTTCAGAAAATTCGTAGAAAAAAGCCGAAAAAACTAAACTAAAAAGACTTACATGGTCATTTTTCAACAAAATTGGCCATAGCTCAAAAACGAAAAAAGTGCATTCCCAAAATTTCAGCGATTAAAGCTTATAAAATACCCTTCCCAAAAATATTTTTTGAAAATTTTCCGCGGGTTCGAGCATAGTTTTTCTGGCTTTTTTAAGAATTTTCTCAACCGTGGAAAATTTTGTATAAAACTTTTTTCAGTTCATATTTTTTTTTTATATCTGAGAAAATTTGCTTTTCTTTTCTAAAAAACTTTGTTTCTACGATGCCTCGTTCTTGAGTTATGATTTTTCAAAGTAAGTAGTATCAGGGGAAAACAAAAAAAATCCAGCTGAGTTTTCCGGGAAAATAGGCGACCCTGAATTTTTCTCAATTTGTTGATTGTTCATAAATCCATGAGCCCTACCCGTGGATAAAAGTTTCATGAAAATCTGAGAACCTTCGGCCCAAACCCGTACGGTAATAAAAAAAATCCCCTGGAGTCTGAAAATGTCGACCAAAATATACAAGATGGTGGCCCAAAATTCAAGATGGTGGTGATTTTAATAAAACTCCTTAAAACCACCACCATCTTGAATTTTGGGCCGTCATCTTGTATATTTTGGTCGCCATTTTTAGACTCCAGATAGGTGATTTGGCTCTTAAGCCATGCAATATGGGTATATCTGGAATGGTCCACAGTCCAAAAAAAGGTGACCAGACTGTTATGGCATATGGCAGTTCAAAGCCAAAGATGGCGGCCTACAATTCGAGATGGCAGCTATTTTATGGAGTTTTGGGCTGAAAAGCCATGCCTTGTGGGTATAGTTGGTAGGAAAAAAATGTAAGGGGTCCACATATGGCGCCCAAAATGTACAAGATGGTGACCCAAAACTCAAGATGACGGCTGTAGTAAAAAGTTAAAGTCTCAAAATGCATGTTTTTTTGTGTACATACACTCCCGTTCAAAAGTTTGGGGTCACCTCCTCAAAAACATGTATTTTTTTAGGCCCATATCTCCGCCAATTTGCGTCCGATTTCAAAACCCTAGGTTTCATTCAAAAGATAATAAGTCAAAGAAACGTTGAACATGATTTAAAAGAAACTTTTTCAAAAAATTTTGTATGTAAACTTAACCCTAAGTTGCCAAATTTTCTAAAAAATGAATATAAACTTACGGCAGTGTCGCTGGAAGTTGGGTCGACCAAATTTTAAGATGAGAGCGGTAATATGACCCATTTTCTATTAGCTTTCAACTGCTTTTTACAGAACTTAGCTAAAAAATGTAGAAAAAAAGTTATTAAGTAAATTAATCCTTGATGTCATCGACCAAAAGTTTGGGGTCACCCCTCAATAAGATATATCGGCCTAAAGTTTGGGGTCACTTTCGTAAAACATGGAAAAGTGATTTGGTGATATCTTCGTCATCTGTAGTTCAATTTTAATTCTTTTTGGCTCATTTCAAAGATAATTAACTAAATTTACGTTTGATGTCTTCAACTTAACGTATTTAACGATTTTTGTATATAAAAATGTTATGTAAAGTTAGCACATTTTACCACGCTTCAAAAAATGAGGCAACTTTACGTTAAGTTTCAGTATGTAAATTTCAACAAATATGTGTGGTTCAATGTCTATGCAGTAAGTATCATTCATTTTGTTTCAAATAAGCCAAGAAGAATTAAAATTGAATGAAAGATGACAAAGATATCAACAAATCACTTTTCCATGTTTTACGATAGTGACCCCAAACTTTTGGCCGATACAGCATTTTGAGGGGTGACCCCAAACTTTTGGTCGATGACATCAAGGATTAATTTACTTAAAAACTTTTTGCCTAGAAGAAAGCTAATAGAAAATGGGTCATATTACCGCTCTCATCTTAAAATTTAGTCGACCCAACTTCCAGCGACACTGCCGTAAGTTTATATTCATTTTTTAGAAAATTTGGCAACTTTGGGTTAAGTTTACATACAATTTTTTTTGAAAAAGTTTCTTTTAAATCATGTTCAAAGTTTCTTTGACTTATTATCTTTTGAATGAAACCTAGGGTTTTGAAATCGGACGCAAATTGGCGGAGATATGGGCCTAAAAAAATGACATGTTTTTGAGGGGGTGACCCCAAACTATTGAACGGGAGTGTATATTTGGTATGGAGAAAGTGTACGGAGTCCAAAAATGGCGACCAGAATATCCAAGATGACGACCCATGGGAAGAAATTTCTAAAAAAAAACGGGAGGAATCGTGCTAAGATTTCCACAAGCAATCCTTGAAAAACAAAAATCCTAGACAAGTGCCTGAGCGAATTCCGGTAGGAATCTAAATGAAGAATTTCAGATTGGAAATCTGACATAATTTCCGGCTCAATTCCTGAAGATATACTTGGAGTATTTTCGGGAGGTACTTTTGAAAGAATGCAAAGATACTGCTGGGAGTAACTCTTTCAAAGAATCTGGCAAGAATCCCTGGAAGCTACCATTAGGATAGCTCCGAATTAAATCCGAAGAGAATTTCACGAGAAATCGCTTTGAGAATACCGGAAGGAACGCATGAAAGAGTTCTTGGAAGAATTTCGGGAATTGATCACAACAAAAATACGGGTACAAATCCTTGGAAAGATTCCCAAATGAATTCTTGAAAATTTCCTGAAAGAATTCTGGAAGCACATATGGAAAATCTTCGAGTGTGTTTCCTGAAACAATGCCGTAAAAAGCACTGCAAAAATCTAGGGAAAATTCTGGAAAAAAAATCTGCAGAAATCCGAGATTAATCCTTGGAAAAAGTCTAAGAGAAGTTCTTTGAATAATTCCGGAATATGTCCGGATGGAATCTTGTAGGAATTCCGGTTCTCATAGAAGGGAGAATTCTGAATGCAGATCTTTGGAAAGTCATCGTAAAGATTTTTTTGAGAAAATCCAAACGCATAACTGATATAATTCCGGCGCAAAGTTTCCACAGAAATCCTGGAGAAATCCTCAAGAGAATTCCGGGATCGATGCCTGAAAAAGTTCTAGGAGAAATTTTTACAAGACTTCCTGGGGAAAATCCTGGAACAAATCGGGGTGAAATTCGTGGAAGATTCCCGGCAGAAATTGTTGAAAGAATTCCAAAGAATAATACATGGAAGAATTTTCTGTAATATTTTCGGAATGAGTCCCTGGACGTTTTTCTAAAGAATTTCTTCAAGAATCCTTGGCAGAATGCTAAGGGGGAGTCTTAGAAAAATCTTGAAAATTTCTGAACAATTTCGAGAAAATTGTTAAGAATATTTCCGGGAGAATCTCTGAATGAATTTTGAGGAAAAAAATCCGTTAGATTTAAATTGAGATAAATGCCTAAAAATAGTGGAAAAAATGAAAGGAAGAATTGTGAAAGTTCCAGTTGGAGTCTCTTTGAGGATTTGTGGTGAACAAAGACCGAAGAAAATCTGGAAAAAATACTAAAAAAAGAATGGGGGAGCAATCGTTGAACGAATTGTGAAAGAAATTCTTAGCTAGAATCCTGAAGAAATACACGAAGAATCCAGGAGGAAACCCAAATGACCTTACTGGTGAAATTCCAAGAAAAATTCATGGACAAATTGCGAGAAGCGTCCCAGAGAGAATGGCGAGGGGAATCCATGGAAGATTTCCGGAAAAATCAGTAAAAAAAACCTGAATTAATCCACCTATGGTGAACAGAACCCTTCTTACACATATTAAAATTATTGCTGTATTATTCGTATTTATGATTGTGATTTTTGGTCATTCTAGAAAATATTGTAGATTTGGCATCAAGTTGATTGCTTTCCATAATAGAATCATCGACCATGGGCTCAACTACCAGAAATGCCAGACGGAATCTCCTATAATCTTGTATGAATTGTTTAAACAAATTTATTATTATAAATTTTATCAAAAATCTCTCGAAAGCGTAAATTTTATTACTCCTAAGTACTCATCGAAAGATATCTAGGAAACAAAATGTCCAAACGGAATGAAATTCAATAGCATTCTACTAGGATGCTGCAACTTTCATTTAATGATGTGAGAACTCAAATCGATTGACACACGGATGGTCAGTTTATTATGAAGCATTTTTCAAAGACTTCTTAAAAAGTTAAGTTGTATTACTCCAAAGTACTCCCCGAAAGATATATTGGTTACATAATGTCCAATCGGAATGAAATTCAAAAGCGTTCGTCTAGGATTCAGTAGCTTTCGTTTAGAGCCTCAAGAACCCAAATCGGTTGAAGGACGGCTGAAAAAAATATGGTTTATTAAAATTTACACTTTGTCAAAAATCTCTTAAATAATTAAGTTGTACTACCCCCTAGCACTCTTTGAAAGATATCTCGGTAACCGAACGTCCAATCAAAAAAAAATCAATAGCGTTCTACTAGGATGTAGTAGCTTTCATTTGCTTCCAAGAGAACTCAAATCGGTCAACAGACGGCTGAGAACAGTGAGTGACATTTTTTTGTAACATACATACACACACACACACACATACACACACACACGCACATACAGACATTTGCTCAATTCGTCGAGCTGAGTTGATTGGTATATGTGACTCGGCCCTGCGGGCCTCGGATCGAAAGTCAGTTTTCCAAGCGGTATTTATACCCTTCTTATGGGTGTAAGAAGGGTAAAAAGAAATACTCTTCAAAAGAAATCTCGGTAACTAAATTTCCAATCAAAATAAAATTCAATACAATTGTACGAAGATGTTGTACATTTCATTTGATGCTAAGAGCAACCAAATCGGTTGACAGACGGCACAGTGGCTGATTTCGTCATTTTAGCGCGCTTAATTAATAACTTTTTTACTATGAAGTTTAGCGTCATGGTGTCTTCGGGAAAGTTTTTCACTATAATAAGGAGCTTCTTTTGAGCTTCTGTGAAAAATGATCAATCCCCTCAAAAGTGAGATAGAAAATTTATTTTTTGAATTTTTCAAGATACGAGGATGGTGTCTTCACAAAAGTTGTAGAAAATGTTGTTTGGAGCAACTTTGCCGAAGGCACCAAGTTTGTAACTCCGTTACTTTTCAAGATACGTTACGTTTTCTTTCATCGACCCCTTGAAAAAGGTTTTTGCGCAATAACTTTCTAAAAATTGATTCTACAATTTTCCCATGTTTTACAAAGTCATAGATAATGGTAAAACACACAACTTTGCCGAACATGACATCCCACTAATTCCAAAAATAAAATAGTTATAACGATTTTTATAGTTTTTTGGGCCATAATTCAAGCATATATAACTTAGCCATAGGCAAATATATGCAAATTTCCTTTTACGCATGTGAAAGTGCATGTAATTGCCTCTCGTAGAAAGCCAAAATCATCAAACTGTAAGAAACTGTAAGATGGTTTTTGTATAGAAACTTACATCCATTTATGTTACTCTTATATGGGATTTATATATATTTTCAACATATTTATTTGACATTTCATGTCAGCTTGCACTTTTATTGTTATTGTAAGTGTGTGTTAATATAAAGGAAGGTTTGTGGTGCATTTTGGATCATTCGTGAAGTACGTTACATAAATACTTACCATCTAATTCTTTTGTCTTACTAACTCAAGTGCTCCACGTAGTCCACGAATAGAGCGAATGAAGTGCCATTTCTTAAAAAATTCCAAACATGCGCGTAACATATTCTGTCAACGGTCTCACTAGTACATATCTATGTCTACATTGGTTATAGTAAATTATAAATTTTATCATACTTCAAAGAAAGCTGCTGTTAAATCGTGATCCGACGAAAGAAGTTTCAATTTATGCGTTTTTTTTTCGTGGACTACGTGGAGCATTGTGAGTTAGTAAGAAAATAGAAGTAGTTGGTGAGTTTTTATGTAACGTACTTCATGAATGATCCAGAATACACAACAAACCTTTCTTTATATTAACACACACTTACAATAACAATAAAAATGCAAGCTGACATGAACTGTAAAATAAATATGTTGAAAATATATATGAATCCCATATAAGAGTAACATAAATGGATGTAAGTTTCTATACAAAAACCATCTTACAGTTTCTTACAGTTTGATGATTTTGGCTTTCTAAGAGAGGCAATTACATGTATTTTCACATACGTAAAAGGAAATTTGCATATATTTGCCTATAGCTAAGTTATATATGCTTGAAATATGGCCCAAAAAACTATAAAAACCGTTATAACTATTTTAATTTTGGAATTAGCGAGATGTCATGTTCGGCAAAGTTGTGTGTTTTACCATTATCTATAACTTTGTAAAACATGAGAAAATTGTAGAATAAATTTTTAGAAAGTTATTGCGCAAAAACCTTTTTCAAGGGGTCGATGAAAGAAAACGTAACGTATCTTGAAAAGTAACGGAGTTACAAACTTGGTGTCTTCGGCAAAGTTGCTACAAACAACATTTTCTACAACTTTTGTGAAGACACCAACCTCGTATCTTGAAAAATTCAAAAAATAAATTTTCTATCTCACTTTTAGGGGGATTGATCATTTTTCACAGAAGCTCTAAAGAAGCTCCTTATAATAGTGAAAAACTTTCCCGAAGACACCATGACGCTAAACTTCATAGTAAAAAAGTTATTAATTAAGCGCGCTAAAATGACGAAATCAGCCACTGTGGACGGCTGAGAAATTTATTACGATACATTTTATCAAAAATCTCTCAAAAGCGTAAATTTTATTACTCAAAAGTACTCCTCGAAATATATCTCGGTTACAAAATGTCCAATCGGAATGAAATTCTAAAGCGTTCTTCTAGGATGCAGTAGCTTTCGATTGGAGCCTTAAGAACCCAAATCGGTTGATAGACGGCTGAGAAATTTTTTATGATACATTTTATCAAAAATCTCTCAAAAGCGTAAATTTTATTACTCCTAAGTTCTCCTTGAAAGATATCTCGGAAACAAAATGTCCAAACGGAATGAAATTCAATAGCATACTACTAGGATGCTGCAGCTTTCATTTGGTGATGAGGGACCTCAAATCGATTGACACACGGCTGGTCAATTTATTATGAAGCATTTTTCAAAGACCTCTTAAAAAGTTAAGTTGTACTACTCCCTAGCACTCTTTGAAAGATATCTCGGTAACCGAACGTCCAATCAAAATAAAATTCAAAAGCGTTCTACTAGGATCTAGTAGCTTTCGTTTGCGGCCTTAAGAACCCAAATCGGTTGATAGACGGCTGAGAAATTTATGGTGATACACTTTGTCAAAAATATCTAAAATAATTAAGTTGTACTACTCCCTAGCACTCTTTGAAAGATATCTCGGTAACCAAACGTCCAATCAAAATAAAATTCAATAGCGTTCTACTAGGATGTAGTAGCTTTCATTTGCTTCCAAGAGAACTCAAATCGGTCAACAGACGGCTGAGAACCGTGAGTGACATTTTTTGTAACATACATACACACACACACACACACACACATACACACACGCACATACAGACATTTGCTCAATTCGTCGAGCTGAGTTGATTGGTATAGGTGACTCGGCCCTGCGGGCCTCGGATCGAAAGTCGGTTTTCCAAGCGGTATTTATACCCTTCTTATGGGTGTAAGAAGGGTAAAAAGGCTTTTCCTACATACATTCCGTGATATTTTTGCTACTGTTTATTAAGCTCAAATATTACAAAGAGATAGTAGCTTTTATGTATTTGATGCAATTGCATTTTCATGTATAACTAACTTGTGTAACCAAATATGATCATAAAAAATCTGTTGACAAACGGCTGAGAAATGTATTATGATACATTTTATCAAAAATCTCTCAAAAGCGTAAATTTCATTACTCCTTAGTACTCGTGGAAAGATATCTCAGAAACAAAATGTCCAAACGGCATGAAATTTAATAGCATACTACTTGGATGCTGTAGCTTTCATTTGATGCTGAGAGAACTCAAATCGATTGACACACGGCTGATTCATTTATTATGAAGCATTTTGTCAAAGACCTCTTAAAAAGTTAAGTTGTATTACTCCAAAGTACTCCCCGAAAGATATCTCGGTTACAAAATGTCCAATCGGAATGAAATTCAAAAGCGTTCTTATAGGGTGCAGTAGCTTTCGTTTCGAGCCTTAAGAACCCAATTCGGTTGATAGACGGCTGAGAAATTTATGGTGATACACTTTGTCAAAAATATCTAAAATAATTAAGTTGTACTACTCCCTAGCACTCTTTGAAAGATATCTCGGTAACCGAACGTCCAATCAAAAAAAAAATTCAATAGCGTTCTACTAGGATGTAGTAGCTTTCGTTTGGGGCCTTAAGAACCTAAATCGGTTGATAGACGGCTGAGAAATTTATGGTGATACACTTTGTCAAAAATATCTAAAATAATTAAGTTGTACTACTCCCTAGCACTCTTTGAAAGATATCGCGGTAACCGAACGTCCAATCAAAAAAAAAATTCAATAGTGTTCTACTAGGATGTAGTAGCTTTCGTTTGGGGCCTTAAGAACCCAAATCGGTTGATAGACGGCTGAGAAATTTATGGTGATACACTTTGTCAAAAATATCTAAAATAATTAAGTTGTACTACTCCCTAGCACTCTTTGAAAGATATCTCGGTAACCGAACGTCCAATCAAAATAAAATTGAATAGCGTTCTACTAGGATGTAGTAGCTTTCATTTGCTTCCAAGAGAACTCAAATCGGTCAACAGACGGCTGAGAACCGTGAGTGACATTTTTTTGTAACATACATACACACACACACATACACACACACGCACATACAGACATTTGCTCAATTCGTCGAGCTGAGTTGATTGGTATATGTGACTCGGCCCTGCGGGCCTCGGATCGAAAGTCGGTTTTCCAAGCGGTATTTATACCCTTCTTATGGGTGTAAGAAGGGTAACAAGCTCAATCCTTTGCCAAAGTTCCAGGAAGAATCTCTGAAACGATTTTTCCAAGCAATACCTGGAAGATTTCCGAGAGGAATGCCTAAAAAATGGTAAATGAGAAATCAGGAAAAATTCTTGAAAAAAATCCGAAAAGTGCAAGAGAAGCAAATTTTTTTTTGTCGCAAAATCTTTGGAAACCCCGAAAGTCATTCCATGACATAACAAACTCCCCTTGAAGATGCTCTTGAAGACAAATACTTGAGAAATCTTTGTAGCCCCGTTGGGGTAGGATGATGGAACCAGGCATAACAAACGTGTTAGAAGTTGCGGCAGCAGTGACGAAGCAAACCGGCCCCAAAAAGTTTAAGTAATTCTGGATGAATTTCTACGGTAATAACCACCCTGAAATCGTAGAACGAACCTTCAAGGAGTTCACGTGGGAAATTCTGAAGAAATGAAAAGAAAACTTTAAAAGGAATTCCTTAATGAACCAGCGTTTCCGATTCAATAATTGAACTGCCAATACAACAGGTTACGCTTCTGCAAAATAGATTGATAGATTTGATTTAGCTATATTATAGAGACTTTCAGCCCTTGGCTAATTGTCCTTATTGATTAAAGCGCCAGACTAGCGATATGGAGTCATGGGTTCGAATCCCCTCAAATAAGCGGTAATTTTTTTTTCTCAGTGTGTGTCTTCGAATTTTAAGTTGTTTAAGCCGGTGTCCATAATATCGCAGCACGTAATTGAGGATTCACTGTACCAACGACAACTTTTTGGAATCCAGTGCCCATTACTGCAAGGCACCGAGCTTAACTACTAGAAAGCTGGTAAGTCACAAAATCTGACAGTTCAGATTTGTGAATACGTCATTATTTTGATATTACGTCATCCCGACTAGAAAATTGTTACAAAAATTTAACATAACCCTATATTTATAACTCATTGTGATATAATCATGTTCAACATCCTTGGTGTTTTCAAAACACTATAACTCACCGTATGTTATAAAATTTGTTTCATAACTCATTGTATAATTAATTAGTTATGAATCTTCGACTTTTAGGAAATAATATAACAACATTATATCAAATTATGATAGAAATCAGCAATCCAGAGGCTAAAATTCATATCACATTTTGTTTTAATTTTGATATGATTATTATAAAATAGGTTATAGTCTTGATTAGACCAGTGTACTTTATGTTACAATTTTAGTTATTTTAACATCATCCTGCAGCTAGTTTATAATATAATAAGTTAGAGAAAATAATTATAACATCATAACACAATATGATACAAACTTGATATAATTTTCTAGTCGGGACATAAAAAAATATACTATTCGCTGCTCATCCTGATCGATCGTGGAAGAAAAAAAATCCCAAGTTAAGACCTCGCTCCCAATATTCCATTGTGTGCCTTTCGGTTTCCATCGATCGGAAATACACATCTCGAAAGTAAACAACTTGGACGACTCTTTACTATTACTTTAGAGCTTTTAGTAGAACTTGTTACTTCAGACTCTAGTTTAATTTAAAAACACTTCACTAATACTTTACTTTTGCAAAAGAAAATAAAAAATGAATAACTCTTTTAAAGAAAAACTAGAAAGGACGAGCAAATTCCTTTTAATTCTACTACTGTGCTTATCTTCGGACAGATAGGCCTATTTCGTCTGTGACTTACAGACTTCTTCAGTGTCGAGCACTTGACACTGAAGAAGTCTGTAAGTCACAGACGAAATAGGCCTATCTGTCCGAAGATAAGCACAGTAGTAGAATTAAAAGGAATTTGCTCGTCCTTTCTAGTTTTTCTTTAAAAGAGTTATTCATTTTTTATTTTCTTTTGCAAAAGTAAAGTATTAGTGAAGTGTTTTTAAATTAAACTAGAGTCTGAAGGAAAAAACTTGGACGAAACCAATTGCATGCTAATGAACTTTTTTTCTACGAGATGCAGCAAGAAAAAGACCAATCTCCTCCAAAGTATACACACACCTCTTCGGCTAACCGGAACCAAAGTTCGAACGAGCGGCTAAAACGGATAAAAACAGAGTGTGCTGTATCTTTTCGCATACATTACATACCTCTTTAGCTATAGCTTCGTATACGGACGTGAACGGTACTCGCGCGACCTGATGGACGATGGTTTCGGCGAGACGGACGCGAAGACGTGGGCGCGGGCAGCAAAACTTTTGCAAATCGTCCAAGTTTGGCAGTCAATTATGGGGGCAAGGGGATGTGCTAAATCACCGGCTGCCGACTGCTGACTGACGATGAGAAATGCAAAAAATTAGCGGAATCTTCGACCACGACCACCGGACTGGTGGTCGGTCAGCAATGCAATGTTTGGCCGGAGCCGGAAAGTTGATTGGTTTCGTGGGTTGCCCCATCCCGCTCTGTTCCTAACCGACAAAAAAAAAACATGCTACACCGAACACAGTGGAGAACGCCATCAGTGCGCGGACGACGGAGGTACTTTTGGGAATAACTAATGCGGTGGCAGAAAGTTTTTTGTGACGATTTCTAGAGTTATGTTGCAAAATTATAGCCAGTGCACGGATTAGATCAACTCACGGAGTTAAAAAGTGTACTTGAATTCGCAATGAAATTGACAATGGATTTACCAAAGCCATTGCCGAAGATGTTCCCCAAGGAATTATCGAAGATTTCGTATTTCCAAGAGAAAATGTAGATGAAAGAGTAAAAGGAATCTTTCCGAGGATTCTGAAACAATTTCCGCTAGAATTCTGAGATTTTCAGAAAATTCTTATCAGGATTCTCAGGAAATCCGAGCCAGAAGAATCCTCGCCAGAATTCTAAGAGAATTTTCGCCAGGATTCTGAATGAATTCTCGTCAGGATTCTGAAAGAACCCTGTCAGGATTCTGAAAGAAACCCTGTCAGGATTCTGAAAGAAACCCTGTCAGGATTCTGAAAAAAAATCTCACCAGTATTGTGAGAGACTCCTCGCCAAGATTGTGAGAGAATTCTGTTTTATTCAGGATATTATGAGAATCTTCATCAGGAATCTATGAGAATCCTGCTCAGGATTCTGTGATGATCCTGTTCAGTATTCTGTGAGAATCCTGTTCAGGGTTCTGTGAGAATCCTGTTCAGGGTTCTGTGGAAATCCTGTTCAGGGTTCTGTGAGAATCCTGTTCAGTGTTCTGTGAGAATCCTGTTCAGGGTTCTGTGAGAATCCTGTTCAGGGTTCTGTGAGAATCCTGTTCAGGGTTCTGTGAGAATCCTGTTCAGGGTTCTGTGAGAATCCTGGTCAGGATTCTGAGAGAATCCTGGTCAGGATTCTGAGAGAATCCTGGTCAGGATTCTGAGGGAATCCTGGTCAGGATTCTGAGAGAATCCTGGTCAGGATTCTGAGGGAATCCTGGTCAGGATTCTGAGGGAATCCTGGTCAGGATTCTGAGGGAATCCTGATCAGGATTCTGAGGGAATCCTGATCAGGATTCTGAGGGAATCCTGGTCAGGATTCTGAGGGAATCCTGGTCAGGATTCTGAGGGAATCCTGGTCAGGATTCTGAGGGAATCCTGGTCAGGATTCTGAGGGAATCCTGCCCAAGTAACACACATGTTATATAAAAGTTACGACAGCGCAAGTTTTGGTTGTATAGAAGTTTATTTTACGTTATTTCAACACAGTGTTAGAATTACGTAAAATAAACTTCTATACAACCAAAACTTGCGCTGTCGTAACTCTATTATAACATGTGTGTTGCTTGGGTGGTCAGGATTCTGAGGAAATCCTGGTCAGGATTCTGAGGAAATCCTGGTCAGGATTCTGAGGGAATCCTGGTCTGGATTCTGAGGGAATCCTGGTCAGGATTCTGAGGGAATCCTGGTTAGGATTCTGAGGGAATCCTGGTCAGGATTCTGAGGGAATCCTGGTCAGGATTCTGAGGGAATCCTGGTCAGGATTCTGAGGGAATCCTGGTCAGGATTCTGAGGGAATCCTGGTCAGGATTCTGAGGGAATCCTGGTCAGGATTCTGAGGGAATCCTGGTCAGGATTCTGAGGGAATCCTGGTCAGGATTCTATGAGAATTCGGTTCAGGATTCTGTGAGAATCCTGTTCAGGATTCTGTGAGAATCCTGAAAAGAATTATGTGAGAATCCTGAACAGGATTCTGTGAGAATCCTGAACAGGATTCTGTGAGAATCCTGAACAGGATTCTGTGAGAATCCTGAACAGGATTCTGTGAGAATCCTGAACAGGATTCTGTGAGAATCCTGAACAGGATTCTGTGAGAATCCTGAACAGGATTCTGTGAGAATCCTGAACAGGATTCTGTGAGAATCCTGAACAGGATTCTGTGAGAATCCTGAACAGGATTCTGTGAGAATCCTGAACAGGATTCTGTGAGAATCCTGAACAGGATTCTGTGAGAATCCTGAACAGGATTCTGTGAGAATCCTGAACAGGATTCTGTGAGAATCCTGAACAGGATTCTGTGAGAATCCTGAACAGGATTCTGTGAGAATCCTGAACAGGATTCTGTGAGAATGCTGTTCAGGATTCTGTGAGAATCCTGTTCAGGATTCTGTGAGAATCCTGTTCAGGATTCTGTGAGAATCCTGTTCAGGATTCTGTGAGAATCCTGTTCCGGATTCTGTGAGAATCCCGGTCAGGATTCTGTGAGAATCCCGGTCAGGATTCTGTGAGAATCCCGGTCAGGATTCTGAGAGAGTCCCGGTCAAGATTCTGAGAGAATCCCGGTCAGGATTCTGAGAGAATCCCGGTCAGGATTCTGAGAGAATCCCGGTCAGGATTCTGAGAGAGTCCCGGTCGGGATTCTGAGAGAGTCCCGGTCAAGATTCTGAGAGAATCCCGGTCAGGATTCTGAGAGAATCCCGGTCAGGATTCTGAGAGAATCCCGGTCAGGGTTCTGAGAGAATCCCGGTCAGGATTCTGAGAGAATCCCGGTCAGGATTCTGAGAGAATCCCGGTCAGGATTCTGAGAGAATCCCGGTCAGGATTCTGAGAGAATCCCGGTCAGGATTCTGAGAGAATCCCGGTCAGGATTCTGAGAGAATCCCGGTCAGGATTCTGAGAGAATCCCGGTCAGGATTCTGAGAGAATCCCGGTCAGGATTCTGAGAGAATCCCGGTCAGGATTCTGAGAGAATCCTGGTCAGGATTCTGAGAGTCCTGGTCAGGATTCTGAGAGAATCCTGGTCTGGATTCTGAGAGAATCCTCGTCAGGATTCTGAGAGAATCCTGGTCTGGATTCTGAGAGAATCCTCGTCAGGATTCTGAGAGAATCCTCGTTAGGATTCTGAGAGAATCCTCGTCAGGATTCTGAGAGAATCCTCGTCAGGATTCTGAGAGAATCCTCGTCAGGATTCTGAGAGAATCCTCGTCAGGATTCTGAGAGAATCCTCGTCAGGATTCTGAGAGAATCCTCGTCAGGATTCTGAGAGAATCCTCGTCAGGATTCTGAGAGAATCCTCGTCAGGATTCTGAGAGAATCCTCGTCAGGATTCTGAGAGAATCCTCGTCAGGATTCTGAGAGAATCCTCGTCAGGATTCTGAGAGAATCCTCGTCAGGATTCTGAGAGAATCCTCGTCAGGATTCTGAGAGAATCCTCGTCAGGATTCTGAGAGAATCCTCGTCAGGATTCTGAGAGAATCCTCGTCAGGATTCTGAGAGAATCCTCGTCAGGATTCTGAGAGAATCCTCGTCAGGATTCTGAGAGAATCCTCGTCAGGATTCTGAGAGAATCCTCGTCAGGATTCTGAGAGAATCCTCGTCAGGATCCTGTGAGAATCCTCGTCAGGATCCTGTGAGAATCCTCGTCAGGATCCTGTGAGAATCCTCGTCAGGATCCTGTGAGAATCCTCGTCAGGATCCTGTGAGAATCCTCGTCAGGATCCTGTGAGAATCCTCGTCAGGACTCTGAGAGAATCGTCAGGGTTCTAAGAGAATTCTCTTCTGGATTCTGAGAGAATCCTCGTCAGGATTCTGAGAGAATCCTCGTCAGGATTCTGAGAGAATCCTCGTCAGGATTTTGAGAGAATCGTCAGGGTTCTTAGAGAATCCTCGTCAGGATTCTGAGAGAATCCTCGTCAGGACTCTGAGAGAATCCTCGTCAGGATTCTGAGAGAATCCTCGTCAGGATTCTGAGAGAATCCCTGTCGAATTCTGAGAGGATCCTTGTCAGGATTCTTAGAGGATCTTCGTCAGGATACTGAGAGACTCCTTGTCACGATCCTGAGAGAATCCATGCCAAGATTCTGAGAGAATCCTCGTCAGAATTTTGAGAGAATCCTCGCTAGGATTCTGAGAGAATCCTCGTCTGAATTCTGAGAGGGTCCATGGCAGGGTTCTAAGGGAATCCTCGTCAAGATTCTGAAAGTATCCTCGTCTGAATTCTGAGAGGGTACACGTCAGTATTCTAAGAGAATCCTCGTCAGGATTCATAAAGAGTTCTCGTTATGATTCTGAGAGACTCCTCGTCATGATTCTGAGAGAATCCTCGTCTGGATTCTGAGAGAATCCTCGTCAGGATACTGAGGGAATCATCGTCAGGATTTTAAGAGAATCCTGCTCAGGATTTTGAGAGAATCCCGGTCAGGATTCTTTGGAAATTCTTGTCGTCAGGATTCTCAGGAAATCCGCGCCAGAATTCTGAGAGAATCTTTGCTTGGATTCTGAAAGATTCCTTGCTAGGATTTTGAGAGTATCCTTGTCAGAATTCTGAGAGAATCCTCGCTAGGATTCTGGAAGAATCTGAGTCAGGATTCTGAGAGTATACTCGTCAGGATTCTGAGAGAATTATAGTCAGGATTCTGAGAGATTTCTCGTCAGAACACTGTGAAGATCCTCGTCAGGATGAGAGGATTCTTGTCAGGATTCTTAGAGGTCCTCGTCAGGATACTGAGAAACCCTTGTCAGGACTCTGAGAGACTCCTGGTCAAGATCCTGAGAGAATCCTCGTCATGATTCTGACAATGAGAGAAGCCTCGTCTGAATTCTGTGAGAGTCCACGTCAGGATTTTAAGAGAATCCTCGTCAGGATTCCGACATAATTCTAGTCAGGATTATGAGAGCATCCTCGTCAGAATTCTGAGAGAATCTCCGTCAGGATTCTGAGAGAATCCAGGTTAGGATTTTGAGTGAAAATATATTACCCCTTAAGAACAAAAACGAACTTGTTCTTGAAAAATCAGCTGGCCGACTCCACAGTCGCATTGACTGTATTTTATTGGCGTGTTGTGCAAGTTCCCTCAATACAATGTATACTAAGTGCCAATTGTGCGCTTAACGGGCTCAGTTTTATGGGCCTGCGGGCAGCACAGTAACCGCCGCCGCCAGCACGCTACTGCCATGTGTGAGCATGGAGTGACTTGGCTCGGCTACTCTGTTGCATACCTCCATAGCTACAGTCTAGCTACATAGGTCGTCTAGGTGTATGCGAGAGCAGCATAAACTTTTCGACCAGTCTGGAATTTGCGGATTCCGCAGCTTTATCGGGCCGCGCCAATCGAAATTAGGGAAAGGGGGAGGATACAGCACACGGTTTTAATTGCTTCTAACCGTGCTGACCATTCGATGCCTGTATAACTTTGGTGGATACCATCAACCGGAATGGTCGCACGGTTTTATGCTGACGTACATATTTAGCAGGAGGGCTAATTTGGGACGGCAATCGAGGAAAATGGTGTTTGATGGATGGGGTTACGTCAGTCCAGTCGTGTTGCACGTTGAGCTATTAGCACGGCGACAATTTGGGGCGTTACAACCAAATCCAGCGCAGGTTAATGGCATCAATGGAAGCTGCACAACTTTGGTTTGTTGTGTGATCGGGAGGATTTATTGAGTATCTACTTTGCGTAAGTTTCCGAAAACACCCTCAGCACTGCATGTCTTACTAGAATTCTACCAGTTTTTTTTTAACTATCCCACGATTTATTTGTACAAAAGTTCTATTTCTGAAAAAAAGAACAATAATGTCTCAAAGAAATATTTAGATGAATTCATCGGAACTGTGTTCAATGAAGTTCCTGAAAGAATTCTTAGAAGTGCTAGGCTAAATTGGGCCCAAATAGCAAGACCATGCTGAAATGGTAAACTCGCGTATCATGCCTCGAGCATGTGTGCTTGTCAACAGCGCAATCGTTCCTGCTCTCGTCTCTGAGCTAACTACTTGATAAGTATGGGCTGTAAAAAAATACTTTTCTAATATAGTTTTTAGAAAAAATGTCAAGTAACCACTTGGGTAGATTTTAAGATATTGTGATCACCATTACGGCAATTTTTGCCCCCTTTGGTGAGGTTTCCGCCCACTTTGGGAATCACTGCTCTGTTGTACAGCAATGTGATGTTATTGTCATAGTCTAATAAGAAATCGCGATGAAGCAACGTTCAGGTAAGCGATCGTACATAAGTTGATGATTCTGATCGTAGGTAAAATATTTTTGCCAGACATGTCGGTAAAAATCTGCTAAGCAAGCAGTATCATACCTAAGTTGGTACAATAAAGAAAAGAAGCCATCAGTGGTAGCGATTCAGTAGGAAGGCAAACGTGCTAGTTCTAGAACTGTTACTGTAGAATTAAATTCGCAGCTTTGGACACCAACGACAAGTAAGTAGTTTCTTTTTTTTCTGTGTCGAAGTGATGAAAATCATTATGGGAAAAAGTGTGTCAATACTCTTTTTTTACGAGTTATTAAACTCTAGCTAAATCATTAAATATATTAGGGGAATTCACTAAACAGCGTAAACTGATTAAACGTCGCGATCACCATGGCAATCTTTCATTATTTCATTCGCAAAATCATGAAACATTTCAGATAAGCAGAAAATCATGGCTTCCGCAGCAATTTAATCTGTTTAGTGAGTACCCCTATTGAAATAGTTGTAATCTAAAACAAGTGTTGGTTATATTAAGGTATGAATAATTACTAAATTTAGCTCAAAGTTTGAGATTTCCCAAGATTGGTGACTATTGATTTTAAAATCTTCACATACATGTTGGATTGGGTGGCCCACACTTATATGAAAAACAAAAATTTCGAAAAATGCCAAGTCTTACCTCCTGAATCAGTTGGACTCCCAGAAGCTACGTTCAAAATTTGAGCGAAATCGGTTTAGCCTAAGGGGGCGCTCAAAACGCTTGAAGTTTGTATGGGTCGACAAAGTTCTTTGGCATATAGTCACCTACAATAACACAGCGTAACAAAATATAACTTTTGGTCTCTCTCTAGAGCAAACTTATGTGTCTCTGACAGATTTTGGGCCGCTGAATCCAAATACGGGCTCAGATTTGCTCTAGCACGTCACAATTTTGAGCTATACCCTAATTTATAGGGTAAAATATGCAATTTTGGGCTTTTTTGACTGCCAGCCATTAACCTTCCAGGACGCGCGCCTTCAAGCAACCGAAACTGCACCGCGCTCGCGCTGTATACGAAATGCGAGGTTTTTTGGTAGTGTTGTACTTTTTACAACAGCGCGCGCGCTGAAGGGTTAAGCATGGAAATATTTTTTTTACGGGAGCGGACCTGGTGTGATGGAACACTTGACTATCACGCCGAGGACCTGGGATTGAATCCCACTCCCGACAAACTCACAAAATGTGAGTTTTTCCTTCGGAAGGGAAGTAAAGCGTGGGTCCCGAGATGAAATAGCCTAGGGCTAAAAATCTCGTTAATACAGAAAAAAAAAATATTTTTTTATGCAATCAAAAGGTAAATTGCTCAATTAACATCTAAACTAACGACTCATGCAAAATATTTTGTTTTTCCAAATCGAATTTGATAGTTTTAAGCGATTTATGTTAGGTACGATATTTCCCATACAAGTCACCCTCCAAAAGTTGCATGCAAGTTTCGATACTAACATAAAATGCTTAAATCTATCAAATTTGATTTGGTAAAATGAAATATTTTGCATGAGTTGTTAATTTAGATGTTAATTGACCAATTTACCTTCTGATTGCTTAAAAAAATATTTCCATGCTTAATGGCTGGCAGTCAAAAAAGCCCAGAATCGCATATTTTACCCTATAAATTAGGGTATAGCTCAAAATTGCGACGTGCTAGAGCAAATCTGAGCCCGGATTCGGCCCAAAATCTGTCAGAGACACATAAGTTTGCTCAAAAAAATTGAGTTTGAGACAAAAAAATGTTGCGCTGTGTAATAGAAAAGTGTTTGATTATAGAACGCCTACAGTGCCACCTAGCGGCAAAATTCGAAAACTCAAAATTTCTGCATACATTTGGCCAAGTTTTCCCATACAAACTTCAAGCGTTTTGAGCGCCGCCTTAGGCTCAACCGATTTCGCTCAAATTTTAAACGTAGCTTCTGGGAGTCCAAAGCAATTGATTTAGGAGGTAAGACTTGGCATTTTTCGAAATTTTTGCTTTTCATATAAGTGTGGGCCACCCTAATACCCAGCCATCTACAGCATTAACTTTGCTAAGGCGGCTAACCAAAACACCAGCTCGCCAACCGAGATCGATGACGATCACGCGTGTCACCAGCATACAGGACATTCCGCTGACTATGCGAAATCACACCCCAGCCATCCATGCTGTTCCATAATTTCGTCTTCCGTCATTCGTAAGAGTGAAGCAAAATTGTAGACAGTAAGCTAAAGCATTGTCCACTTAAAATCCGGACGCATGGTATATTATCTAGTGGCGCTCTCAATGCCCACAGCAGTCTGACCATAAACTAATCATCTTTTAATGATGAAAATTTCATCGATTTTCTTACAAACAACGAAAGGTTAATTCAGATTGAAGACAGTAGAAGGAATAAAATCTCGCACAAACACGCTGAAAATTAAGCGCGGTCAGGTACGACAGTCGCGAAAAATGGTAATATCTCCAAAACCATTATGTGTTTTGGCCTCAAACTTCATTAAACAGTCGCCATTATGGATATTTCATTCGCCATTTTTGAACTCCGAGAATCTTCTCCATGCCAAATATAGCCATATTGAATGACTTTAGAGCCTATAACTCCATTCAACGGACGCCATCTTGAATTTGGAACCCCCATCTTGGATTTTAGACCGCCATCTTGGGCGTATTGGTCGGCAGTTTCGGACGTAGGACATCTTCCTCATACCAAATATACCCATATTGCATGGCTACCGTGGCCGCTATCTTGAATTTGGAGCCGCCAACTTGGATTTGAACTTCAAGACATTTTGAGCCGTTATCTTGGATTTTAGACCGCCATCTTGGGTGTTCTGGTCACCATTTTTGAACTTATGACATCTTCCCCATACCAAGTATACCTAATTTGCATGGTTCTAGACCCTAAACACCATTCAGACATTTTCTCCATACTAAATATACCCACATTGCATGATTTAGAGCCTAAAACTCTATTAAACAGCCGCCATATTGAATTTGGAGCCGCCATCTTGAATTTCGGGCCGACTTCGTGGAATTTCTGGTTTCCAGTGTTGTTTTCCGCACAAAATTTGTCAACCATGCTAAAGGTTACAACAATCGCCGCAGTTTTATGTGTCGCATGATGAGGCTTGGTTCAGTTTTACATACGGCCACTTTTACCGGAGCTGGTCCCGGTCCGCCACAACTCCGGAACGCCTTGACCGATACGGACTATTTTCAATGGCAAACAATATGGTAAAAACACGGTTCGATTCGAGCTATAATCCGAAAAATCGGCCAATGGGAATTTCCCTAAAAGTGAGTGAGCTTATTTTGCGTACATACATACACTCATACAGACATCATCTCAATTCGTCGAACTGAGTTCATTGGTATATGTGATTTGACCCTGGGAGCCTTCTATCGAAAATTCGTTTTTTGAGCGAACATATAGCCTTTCAGTACACTTTGGTGTACGAGAAAGGCAAATCACTTAAATTTTGCGTCTTCTCAATTCACTGAATTGCCCCTAATTTCGTTGTAAGAAAACTGTTTGGCAATGTTTATTCGGAATCCTAATCAGACTAGTTGAGGCACTCAGGACAGTGCATAGATGACTTGACTGCTGGACTAACATGCCGAAGGGGTTGATGCTAAAATTTACTACCGTTGTTCAAATTTTTAATCTAATCTAATCTAATCTAATCTAATCTAATCTAATACAAACGCAGCCAGTACGAGAAAGCATCCTGGAAAGTAATCAGGTTAGATTAAGCCTAATTACTTTTCTTGTCAATATTGAGACTTGTAGCATATCAGGAATATGATGCAAGTGTCAAAGCGGCCAGGCCTACTGCGTTGTATTTGCCGCAAAGATGATTCTTGGAATTGTCTCGAGTTTAAACGATAGTTTTCCGTCGAAGCAATTCTAGAATCTACAGGGGAGGAAGGATGCGTGGACATCTGGACATACCATACCATACGCTCCAATGGGTTAAAAATGGTCAAATGAATATATGAATGTGTAAATAATGTTATTAAATATGTTGATATGATGAAAGCTCTCACCAATCTGGTTTGTGCGGTCCGAAAGTAATAATCCAATCTTGAAACCATGCTCTTCGCGAGACTGCGAGACAGGACACTGGACTTCGTCAAAGTATGCTCGGTCAGCATTTTTCTTAAACACGTTGACAACAGCGAGATCCGGTTCTTCCAACTTCCAGTAATGTAACGCGGACCACTTTCCGGATACTTTTCAAATACGCGCATTCTATCGGCTCCGACGCGAAACTGTGGCACTTTCTTAATGGCTCAGTACCGACTTTTACACTACGAGCGGAATCGGAAAATCACACAATTTTGTAGAAACCTCCACAGTGCACTGGAGAATGGTGCCTCGAATTCGTGCTTCCCGTGTAGGAGTGCGCTACACATTTTTTTTTCAATTAACATCTTTAATTGTCACTTTTCACTTCAAAACATTCACTCAAAATTGAAATTTTGAAAACGGCAGTATCGGAACGCAAAAATCGTGGCAAGCAGAGAAAACACGTCCGTTCACGGCGAAGCATACTACGATCCTCCAAGAAACTTCTTGACCGATTCCTGGCAGAAACTTTCTACAGTGACTGCCATTTGAATTCCTACCGTTGTTCAAATTTTTAAGGAGGTTAACACGGAAAAATGAGACAATGTGTGAAAAATAAAAACAAATAATATCAATGATATTTTTCCATGGAAGTACAATAAATAATCTTTGTTTTTAGGGCTTCACCTTTTATGTTTGTTATTCCATCCCTGAGATATACGTGATTTTGTCCGTCCAGATTCTAAAAGTACAATGCATTACCATTGCGATCGTCAACGTAATCAAATTCAGTCTTTACCAGGCCTTCAGCCGAGTTTGTTCTTTCTTGAAAGCCCTTATCCATATTCTGGATATTTTTTGTATTACATATAACTGAATGAGCTAGATAGATCAAAAAGAAGCGGAAGTTTGTGAAGTTGATTGTGGGGTCAAAGTGTGGAAATTGACAAGCAACTACCAGCAAGGTAAGCAAGTAGAAGATGCCACCTGAACCGGTTCATCCTTACCCGTTAGTAGTAATCGTGTTCATATGGTCATTTTAACAGAATTCTGGTGCTGGGTAATTAGGACAAATTGTTAATCTGAAGGACATTTACTTTCTAGGTTTAATCACCGCATGACTTTATGATAATTGAATTTTATTGGCTTTTCTCGGTGAACGTAATACTACTCAAAGAAGGAGGGAGTAACGAAAGTAATGAAAGAAACGGTGGATAGAATCGCAAGTGTGCGACCAGAGAAATTGAATAGAAGTTGAAAATTAACAGAGGGCCATAATTGAACAACGCAATCACAACGACGACCCCTTTGCCTAACGTCTGGTTTTGAACGGCTAGGTACTAGTAGTTTGATTTTTTTTTTTAATAATCTTTATTAGTATCTCAATCAATTTTTACATTCTTCAACTTAATCTAGGTGTTCTGTGTATTATAACACACTATCATCCTAATTTGGTGAAATAAATTTAAGCTATTATTAATACTAATTAATAACATATTACATTTCATTTGCTGTAGCAGTTAAGATTTTTTGCAGGCTTTATTTTTCACCTGCGTGTCAGAAATACATTTTTTTCAACTTATCCTAACCCTAACCCACCTTAAACTAATTATACAAAGAGCTAATCGTAGCAATAGAAGACTGCAACGATTTCTGACGAAAGTTGGCAATGATTTTAGTTGACATCTGTTCCAATGTTTCAATATTAGAAATTTGATGCAACTCATTAGTGCTATACCAGGGAGGCAACTTCAGAATCATTTTCAAAATTTTATTTTGAATCCTCTGAAGTTGCTTCTTTCTGGTATTGCAACAGCTCGACCATATTGGGACAGCGTACAACATGGCCGGTCTGAAAATTTGTTTATAAATCAAAAATTTGTTTTTGCGACAAAGTTTTGATTTTCTATTAATAAGTGGGTATAAACACTTAATGTATTTATTGCACTTAGTTTGAATGCTTTCTATGTGGTTTTTAAAAGTTAAGTTTTTATCTAGTAAGAGCCCTAGATACTTAACTTCTTCCGACCAATTTATTGGAGTTCCCCTCATAGTGACAACATGTCTACTTGAGGGTTTCAAATAAAGAGCTCTTGGCTTATGTGGGAATATGATAAGTTGAGTTTTGGAAGCATTTGGAGAAATCTTCCATTTTTGCAAATAAGAAGAAAAAATATCTAAACTTTTTTGCAATCTACTACAAATGACACGCAAACTTCGCCCCTTGGCTGAGATTCCTGTGTCATCTGCAAATAACGATTTTTGACATCCCTGTGGCAAATCAGGTAAGTCGGAGGTAAAAATATTGTATAAGATTGGTCCCAGTATGCTGCCTTGTGGAACACCAGCTCTTACAGGTAATCTATCTGACTTGGAATTTTGATAATTTACCTGAAGTGTTCGGTCCGATAAATAGTTTTGAATAATTTTAATAATGTATAGTGGAAAATTAAAATGTTTCAATTTTACGATCAAGCCTTCGTGCCAAACACTATCGAATGCTTTTTCTATGTCAAGAAGTGCTACACCAGTGGAGTAACCTTCAGATTTATTGGAACGAATGAAATTCGTTACCCGTAAAAGTTGATGAGTAGTCGAATGACCATGGCGGAATCCGAACTGCTCATTGGCAAAAATAGAATTTTCATCGATATGAATCATCATTCTATTTAAAATAAGTTTTTCAAAAAGTTTACTGATAGATGACAGTAAGCTAATTGGACGATAACTAGAAGCTTCGGCAGGATTTTTGTCAGGCTTCAAAATTGGAACAACTTTAGCATTTTTCCATTTTTCAGGAAAATATGCTAACTGAAAACATTTGTTAAATATATTAACCAAAAATGATAAGCAACTTTCTGGAAGTTTTTTGATGAGAATATAGAAAATTCCGTCAGCACCCGGAGCTTTCATATTCTTAAACTTCTTTATAATAGATCTCACTTCGTCCAAATCAGTGCCCAATGAATTGTCGAAAATATTCTCATGATTGAGAATGTTTTCGAATTCGCGGGCAACCTGATGTTCTATTGGACTAGTGAGACCTATACTGAAATTATGCGCACTTTCAAACTGTTTGGCAAGTTTTTGTGCTTTTTCAGAATTAGTTAATAATATTTTGTTATCCTCTTTCAGCGCAGGAATAGGCTTCTGAGGTTTTTTCAAAATTTTTGTCAATTTCCAAAACGGCTTAGAGCCGGGGTTTAATTGAGAAACTTTATTTGCAAAATTTTTGTTTCTCAATTCGGTGAAACATTTTTTAATTTCCTTCTGAAGATCCTGCCAGATTACTTTCAAAGCAGGATCTCGAGTTCGTTGGAATTGTCTTCTTCTCACGTTTTTAAGACGGATCAGAAGTTTCAGATCGTCGTCAATAATAACTGAGTCGAATTTGACTTCACACTTTGGTATTGATGCGCTTCTAGCTTCGACTATAGTACTAGTCAAAGTTTCGAGGGCATTGTCAATATCAAAATGTGTTTCCAATGAAACATTAACATCTAAATGGCTATCGATGTATGTTTTATATGTATCCCAGTCAGCTCTGTGATAATTGAAAGTAGAGCTGATGGGATTAAAAATCGCTTCATGGGAAATTTGAAATGTTACAGGAAGATGGTCAGAATCAAAGTCAGCATGAGTAATCAATTGGCTACAATGCTGACTTGAGTCAGTTAAGACCAAATCAATTGTTGAGGGATTTCTAGCAGAAGAAAAACAAGTGGGGCTATCGGGATATAGAATAGAAAAATATCCTGAAGAGCACTGATCAAATAAAATCCTGCCGTTTGAATTGGACTGAAGATTATTCCACGAGCGGTGTTTCGCATTAAAATCACCAATTATGAAAAATTTGGACCTGTTGCGAGTTAATTTTCGCAAATCAGATTTAAAAAAATCTATTTGCTGACCAGTGCATTGAAAAGGCAAGTAGGCCGCAATGAAAGTATGTTTACCAAAGTTTGTTTCAACAGAAACACCCAAAGTTTCAAAAACTTTGGTTTCGAATGATGAAAAAATTTGGTGCTTGGTGCGCCTGTCGACGATGATAGCAACTCCACCACATGCTCCATCTAGGCGATTATTTCTATAAATAAAATAGTTTGGGTTTCGTTTGATTGAAGACCCAGGTTTTAGATAAGTTTCAGTAATAACTGCAATATGCACATTATTAACTGTTAAAAAATGGAATAGCTCATCCTCTTTACCATTTAGAGAACGAGCATTCCAATTTAAAATGTTCAAAAATTTATTTGGATCCATTACCAAAACGTAATCCAATTACTATTTTATTTGTAAATTTAACTCCAACTTGGACTGCTTCAGCCATAGTTTGAGTTTTGAACATTGCATCAATCATTTGTTGCAATTGTTCAGATAAAAAGTCAAAATCGGAAGCAGACATGCCTGAATCACGTGCATTTTCCGTATTTGATGTTTGGTGATAGGAATTATTTGAATTTTGTTTACCCGCAGCCACATGGGCATAGGTAGCTCGATTCGTTTGAACAAAATTAGAAATATTACTCACTCCACTGCTGGAGGGTAGATTATTCGCTCGAAAGTTTGTTTGGTGGTTAACTACCTCCGGCGAATAGGTACGAGCGGTATGAAAATTATTCAACCGATCGTTGATGGAAGAATTTGTGTTGTTAGAAATTCTACCTGCAGAGTTTCGGGTACGACTAGCGTTCCCATTCATCTGCCGGGCACGTGATTCGACAACTTTTTTGCGGATAGGGCAATCCCAAAAGTTTGACTTATGGTTGCCACCGCAATTCGTACATTTAAACTTCCTGGTATCTTCCCTTACCGGACAGTTGTCCTTGGCGTGAGAAGAACCTCCACAAATCATGCATTTAGCATCCATGTGGCAATGTTTCGTTCCGTGCCCCCAACCTTGGCACTGACGGCACTGAGTTGGGTTCTGGAAATTTCCCCCAGGCTTACGAAAATGTTCCCATGTCACTTGGACAAGAAACATTTTCTTCGCCTTTTCCAAATATTTCAAATTATTTAGATCACTTTTGTTGAAGTGAACTAAATAAAATTCTTGAGAGATACCCTGCCGAGGATTCTCAGAGCGGGTTCTCTTTTTCATTTTTATTACTTGGACTGGAGTGAATCCAAGTAATAAGTTGAGTTCAGTTTTGATCTCATCAGGTGATTTGTCATCACTAGAGAGACCTTTTAATACGACTTTGAACAAGCGTGCAGACCTGTCGTCGTATGTGAAAAATTTATGCTTTTTCTCAGTAAGGTACTTGAGAAGAAGATCCCGATCTTTCAGGGTTTCCGGCAATACGCGGCAGTCTCCTTTCCTGGCAATTTGGAAAGAAACCTTGATTCCCCTTATGGAGTTCAAGATCTCCTGCCTAAAACCAGCAAATTCACAGACGCTGACCACGATTGGCGGCACCCGTTGTTTTTTGGCAGAAATTGAAGTACCTGGGCTAGAGGCATCCTCAATTTGCTGTTCCGAAAAATTGTTCAGCGTTTCATAAGGATTACTCATTTCAACGAAATTTTCATCCGAAACAATTGTTTTTGTAGAAGGAAGCGGAGAAGCTGAAAGTTCTCCTTTCCTTCTAACTTTGCCGCGTTTAGCGACAGTTTTGAAACCGACTTTTTTGGAAGGAAGCGGTGAATTCAAGGATTCACCCTTCCTTTTGTTCGATGATGCAACCATGATTTAATTTGAAGCGACCTTCCAGGAGGTTTTTTTCCCTAATCGGTGTCCAAGTAGGATTACCACCGTTTCACGGAATTTGACTTCCGTAAACGGGTCCAACGAATAATCGAAGGCACGGGTCCAGGCAAGGATCGAAAAGGAATCAGTAGGTATAAATTTAGCGCTGAAAAGTGCTATTGTGGGTAGTACTGAGAAGTACTGTTGAATTGCTTTAGGTAGTAAAACTTCCTGCAGCAGAGAGAGCTTACGTCCGCACAGCACAAGAGTACGATGCGAACTGATGAACTAGTAGTTTGATGATGGCTACTAGCCCTAGACAGGATTCTATCCACCGTTTCTTTCATTACTTTCGTTACTCCCTCCTTCTTTGAGTAGTATTACGTTCACCGAGAAAAGCCAATAAAATTCAATTATCATGAAGGACATTTAGCCGAACGCTACTTGAAAGGGCAACGTGTTATTTAAAAATGAGTAAATCTCCTATAGAGCTAGCTGCAAAATCGACAATATACTCCATTGCAGTGTTACACAAAAAATACAATACAATTTACAATATAAGCGCCTAAAAGTACAACCTATGTGATAAAGATGGCTTGATGACCATTAGGCCTTATGTCCGTTCGCCCTAATATCCATTCGACCTAATGACCTTCAGCCTAATGGCCTTCTGAAAATCATCCAGAATCCTTAAGAACAGCCTACGAATCGAAGAAGGCAATTTTCTATTTCGGAATGTATGGGATTTAACATCAATTATTACAATCGCATCGCTGAGATGATTATGATTGCCCATGAATCGGCGATCACGCCGGTACAGTTTGGCTGAGAAATTATTTTGTTTAGAATAGTTATTCTTTGGTATTCATATTAGATGGTAATTTCAGGTAGAGGAGTGTGCCTAGCGAGTCTTTATTTTATGGGAATCGAACTCGTGAGTGCTTTTTGAGTGTGAGTAGATGTGAGAAATACAACAAGCAATAAGCGAACTCCTCACTAGCTGAAATTTGTTTGCATCCAGGTACAATCTCGATTCGTATTTTCAAGAGCACTGATCTCGTCATCCACAACACGCACAAAATTGAAAATGCTACTCTATGTTTACTACAAGTGAGCAACCAATAAGTAACATTTTTAGCTTTGTGTTTTGTTTAGATAACAAAATCCGTGCTCTCGGTATTTGCAAGGCAGTCATTATGGATTCACTCATATATGGCCGGGGTTCTGCAAAACCGAACTAAGCGCCAAAAACTTTATTCCGAGATAATTAAGCTTAAAGTTTAACCACTCACAAATAAACAACAGCTAAGATTGTTTGAAACTTTTCCACACACATGTAACTTACAAGCCTTTATTAATCATCAGAGACGAAGAATACATGTAAATTATTTGAAATCATTGATATAATTACATTTAATTTTTCAGTACTTCGC
Organism: Aedes albopictus; assembly: GCF_035046485.1. NCBI lineage: Eukaryota > Metazoa > Arthropoda > Insecta > Diptera > Culicidae > Aedes > Aedes albopictus. The sequence goes on along the minus strand of NC_085136.1, from coordinate 326,660,898 downwards.
ACTCAGTTCACTCTGGCTGAACAAACACATTGGAATATGGTTTATAGTTCAGTATGGCTGACTGTGTTTCTTTGTTTCATAGAAAACCATTCGGATTGTGAAAAAAAACTCGATTTTTCATCGGCCATGAAGTTGAAATCGATATCACTCACAATTCTTTACATGAATCAGAGAGGACGCGTATATTATGGTAGCATGGAGGTCACAAAATAGTTTGAAATATGATCCCACCTATGTTTTTTTATAGGCGGTGCTTGTGCAGGCCCAGAGCAAGAGTGATTATGTAAAATGATGTCTTTGCATGTCCTGAGGTGCTGAGATGTGAAAATGGAGCAACTTGTGTACTTCAAATTTATACTGGTCGAAGAAAACCATGAAAATGATCTGCCAAAGTGAACCAAGACAAAAAAAAATCGAAAATATTAAAGAGATTCGTACTTGGGTCCTTTAAGTGATAACCAAGCACGTTACCTGTAGGTCATTTTACTTAGCTGAAGGTCAGTCGTTAAGTCTGAATCGGGGCCGGATCACAACGTCCGAGGCCATACTGTCCCGGTCGTTAAGTCGCGTTTTTTTGCGAAATATCGTCCAAAAGTTTAGGTGCGTCATAATATCCTATGTGCCTTCTTTCCTTGGACTTCGTGGCATACTTGCATGTTTGGACGTTATGCCCCGAAAAAATGCGCCATTAAGTCCTGGGACAATCTGGCCTCGGACGTTATGATACTGCGCCGTCTGAATCAAGCTCTAAACATTCTTCTCTAGCATGGTTTTCGTGAAAACGCCATTTTTCGATCAGCCAAAGCGAACCAAGTGTTTGATTTTTTTTCAAGCTTTATTATTCTTATTAGCCTTGTTGTTCAATGACGGCTTCTGTGTTAAATTATCAGTATGAGGTGTGTCGACATAACGCAGGTATTTAAAACCAGTTGGTTTTTGTATTGTTGAGAATAAATAGATTCTAAAATGCAGTGGATTTGGTTCGGTCTGGCTGAATGTGATTTGGAAAAATGGCAATCAGCACCATCGAAACATAATAGTACCCTCCAACATCCGTATTTCTAATAACGTGTTCAATTCTCCCACAGATTGTTACTATGAGTCGGTTGGAAGTTAGAAATTTGACGGCGATGAGCATAACTTGAAATGTTCTTCATCTGGACCAACACTAAAACATTTCGCTGATTCTATGGAATGGTTTACAGTTCACTCTGGTTGGATGCAATTTTATTTTTTGTATGTTCTGCCAAACAGAAATGTTGAATTTACTCCACGAAGAGCTGTCAGAATTACTGCATTTTTACATAGAAGGAGGATCATCATTTTCTTCATCCAATGGTAAAGAAAACTCAATTTTTCAATGGTTCGGTTTAGCAGAACCCCGACCATATGTGCTTAACATTTCCAAGAGCTTTCATAACATCGGATTTTTTATCATAAGAATCGTAAATGCCATTGCTTAAGTTTTTGGTCATATGTGTATTCGAAGGTACATATGTACTGCTTGGGGAAGATTCATTTATTACGTTCATCATTTTTCGGGATTCATAGACTCCGACCCCCCCCCCTCTCTCTCTGTCACGCTATTTGTCTATAGGGTAGGGCGGGGCAAGATGGGTCAGTGCCATTTTCGGGCGCATTACTCATGTTTTCATGGATATACAAAAGTTTGGGGCATTGGTTGAAAAATTATTCACTCTCATTGAAAATAAAAAATAAAATGGTTTTTAGCCATTTTTCTTATGCGATACATTCCATATAATCTCCGTATAAACGGCCGCGGGGCAAAATGGGTCACCTTCAATTTTGAACGTATTTTTGGAGCATTCAATAATTATTTATTTTTTATTACAAGACTATCTCATAAATGACTTCAATCAAGCGGAATGAACGCTCAAAATTATAACATAAAATTATGATATTTTTTTTAGTAGAAACATCGATTTTCAAATCGCCTTAGGATCACTCAAATCGTAAAGTTTTTTATATTCCAAATAAGTTTATAAAATGTTTACAAACTAATCTTATATTTTGACGTTTTTCTTTGAGAAAATGTGAAATTCTTGAAAGGTCCGTCGGGCCCCGCACTTTTTTGACAACGGCAATCGATCACTTTTTAAAGCTGCTTGTTTAACATCATATTTTGTATTTAATGAACTTTCTATACACTTTTAGCATAGCTAACTAGTGTATTAGAGTAGCGGACGAATACAAACCAATACGTTTTGTATTTACAAAGTTATGGTGACCCATCTTGCCCCGCCCCACCCTACCTGATACACGTACTGCCACACTTTGCGAGATAAATATGTCAAAAAATTTCCGCGTGAAGAACATATTTCAACCAACAGAATTAACAAATTTGTAGTCACTATTATTTTATTTTTCATTTACAGTTTCATCGTAGCGTTCCCGTGATAACCTTCGTCAATACCTTTAAGCTTTTGACTAGCTTTTGCTATCTACAGGGTTGTCATCAACAAGCAAGTATGAACACAAATAAAACGTAATTTGATTCTTTCTTCTAATATAGCGTTTTCAACAATTAGGTTTGACTTTCGTGCCAATCGTTGCAAATATGGAAAATCTGGCTGGATCTCTTGAAGTTGCATCGGGTGTCTTTCATAATGTCACGTGGACATTTATGTTTGATACGCAACGTTATACACCGTTGGCATGTTGGCAAGTAGAGTCCGACCGATTCTGGATTTTAGGTAATGCGTGCAAATTGGGTCTTGAAAACATACGACGTCTATGTAACAAAAATTATGTTTGGTACGTCGACGCTTACTTAATTTTGATTGTTGATGACCAGCCTAAACGAGATTCAATTGAGCTCAGCTATAGCATACATGCCATGGGAAAGGCCAATTGTAAATTGTTTTCCTGGGCCAGTAAGCCCAAGGAGTTTTCACCAGAACAGGACCATGAACATTTTGACAAGAATGTTAATGCAAACACATTTTTGGCGAACATCAAAGTATTCGCTAAAGACATGCTGACATTACGTTGCGAAATAATTTTCGGAGAAAATCCTCCCCCTCTACCGGAATGTCATCTTCCTAATCAATTGAGAATGCTGATGGATGAAAAGTATACGGATGTCACTGTGGTGGTTGGAGAAAGACAAATCAGAGCCCACAAAGTCGTGTTGGCCGCCCACAGCCCCGTATTCGACGCGATGTTTAGATCAGACATGCAGGAAAGCAGTCAAAATGTAATCGAAATTGATGATTTTGACTACGAAGTTGTCCAGGAAATGATGACCTACATATATTCGGATTCTTCACCGAAAATTGAAAACCTGGTCTGCAGCCTCCTAAGAGCAGCGGACAAGTACGAACTGGGCAGACTGAAAGCACTCTGTGAGCAGACGCTCTGTGACAAAGTGTCGGTGGATACCGCGGTGGAATATCAAGCCCTTGCTGTGCTTTACAATGCAGCCCAGTTGCAACGGATCGCCGCAGCATTCATTGCAGACAATATATTTAATGTGCAAAAAACGGATGATTGGCAACGTATGGTACAAATGTTTTCCCTCAGCTACATTTGTCAGAAGGATAAACAAAATGTTGAGCATGATGATAAAGAGGACCGCGATTTATTCAAGATAAAGTCAATCTAAGCCAGAGCTTCGGTAATTTTCCATCTGCAACTTGTCTCATTAGAATATTTAATTTTAGCTAGAGTAATTGTTCCGATTCTTGTGATATCGGGCACAGTGTTTTTAACGCTACATACCACATTTCTGTAGCTTAATGCTTAATTTTGACGAAACTGTTCATGAGAAGCTATAAAACAATTCCTAATTCACAGAATCGTAGCATTAAAATACCAAATCTCAATTCATATGCACATTTCATTTACTAAGCTGCCGAGCTCTACTTTGCTCTTTCCAGCTAACACAAAGTCTTATATGGCGCCATCCACAAATTACGTAACGCTCGAGGGGGAGGGGGGAGTATGACCGAGCGTTACGGTCCATACAAAAATTTTCGGATTGTCATAAAAAAAGCGTTACGGACGGGGAGGGGGGATCGAAAAATGTCAATTTTAGCGTTACGTAATAAATGGATGCTGCCTATGATGTTTCATAGGATGCTGGAGTGAAGGCTATATGCGTACCTGCTCCCATTTACCCGCGTGTAAAGTGTACGTATATCGCCTCCACTTTAGCATTTTATGGGACATCATATACGATCGTGTGTTTGCTGGGTTATTATTGTAGCATGAATTTTTATTGTTGCAGAGTACAACTTTTCTCTGATTGATTTTTAGACTATACAATATACAATACTATATACAGTATAACAGTATTTCTTCAATACCACAACATTGGGATCAGTTACTCTAGCGTCATACAAGTATGTTGCGGACGATGAATAAAAACAAACAATAACGAGTATTTTTTTTTCAGGAAAACCTTAACGATGCATCAAAATCTATATATGATAAACAGATTAAGGAAGTATAAACTGAATTTTTGTCAATAAAATTTGTTTCATTAAAACTTCAAACTATTTTAATTCGTTATTTATCTTCACCAGCGAAACAAGTGCTCACATATTCTAGTGCGAGGGACTATGGGGACCGTACCCATCCTAAGCACAATGTTCCCATTTCCATCCTACCTAAAACGAAAGTTTGGGCGCTGTTTGTTCTCTTATTTTGTGATTATCGTTAGGGATGAGCATGCATGATATCAAAAAGAATTGCCAGAATCGATGCTCAAATCGCACTTTTTTACAATTTTTAGAGGCATAGGATTAAGAAAGGATATTCAAAGTTGTCATATCGCCGTTGAGGTGAGAATGGGTCAAAAATGCATACCTTCACATTCATTGTTCAACAACTTATGCTTCTTTGCATGAAGAAACCAATTCCTCACAGGAATATAATGTTTGGTTGCTTGGTAATGCATGTACAAGTGATGAAAAAAGATTTGGAATTCGTCAATTTTCTTAAAACTACAAGTGTTTGAAAACTGACCCATTCTCATCCCTTCGAGGGGGTGACAATGGGTCAAGGGAACCGAGTTTGTTCCGCATTGACAACAAAGCAAGTTAATAAAGTTCTGGTCAAGCTTGATACTACTTACCAGTACTATATAATATGATCAATATCAGTTTGAGATTCTAAAAAGTATCAATGCACCTAAAAGTGTGATGTTTCACTGAGCCTTAAAAGTGGCATTTGTGAAAGGCTTTATTTTCAAGCTTTTTTCGATGATTTATAAAAAATAATTAATTGCTCTAGAAACCTATTTTTTGACAGGAACTATTTCAGATAATGTTTTGACCCAATCTCGCCCGTCTGACCCATTTTCATTGTTATAGGGTATGGATTCGATTATTAAGCATTCGCAGCCGAGCGGTTCCAGTTAGCCTCGATGCAGTGTCTACCAAATGAATAATACTGGTGCAGCCTTAGCTCACGAGAATAAACACCAGCACCTGCTAGACCTTATTACAAATAAAAATAATATAATAATCAATGGCCCGCGTTAGGTGCCAAATTACGGACAAACAATGATGGAACCCTATAAATGCTCTATTTTATTTTTCATTACGAAAAATAAATAGAACATTTCAAATGCACATTAAAATATAACTACACGAATTCACATTTACAACACAAAACATAAAAGTGGCCAGTTATCCTCAAAGGAATAACAACTTACGATCACAGGATGACGAGGTTTCATTTATTGGTTTTGGTCCATCAGTCAATCCTGGAACAGTGTTTTGTATGCCTGATTGCATTCTTGTTAACAGTCTTTGTTCTGTGTTCATAGCTTCATTTTGTGTAGCAAAACTAATCCTAATTGGCCATCCCGAATCGGGTTTTAATGCAAGACGGCTGCATTTTGATGTCCCTGCTAGGGAGCGGTTTGCCTGTCTTGCAGTCATTTGTCGCCAGAAATGACCTTAATGTATGCAACCACTCCGATTGCTAGGGCTATGTTTCTCCTGAGTAGTAGAAGAACCCTATAAATGCACATTAAAATTAGAAGAATATTCACAAGCTAAAATCGAACAAGTAACAGAAAATAAACTGGTAACACAACCTTCACCAACGGAGAAAGAAATTTTTGTGGATGATTGCAAAGCATCCACAAAAATTTCGTTGGGTTGAATGTAGGTAAGGCTTTGAAGAGGCTGATTAACTTCTAAACTAGCTTAAGCTAACTTATTCTACACAACATCGAACAAATCAAATTCCTGAAAGGAGATCGAGTGTTGCTTAAACGGGTACGGTAACGGTAATAACGGTAGCGGTAACGGTACTGAATTACTCTTCCTGCACCTTGGGTGCCAGAAAACGAGAGAATTCAACGCCAAACTTGGCGCCAGAAAACTAATCCTAAAATAGCCTAAGGATAAGAAATCGCGTCTTCAATGCCTGTGTTACAACAAGGACAACACAGTGGGTTTTTCAGTTGGGCGCCATTGTTACAAATAATGCTTTGCAATCATCCACAAAAATTTCTTTCTCCGTTGGTGAAGGGTTGTGTTACCAGTTTATTTTCTGTTACTTGTTCGATTTTAGCTTGTGAATATTCTTCTAATTTTAATGTGCATTTATAGGGTTCTTCTATTACTCAGGAGAAACATAGCCCTAGCAATCGGAGTGGTTGCATACATTAAGGTCATTTCTGGCGACAAATGACTGCAAGACAGGCAAACCGCTCCCTAGCAGGGACATCAAAATGCAGCCGTCTTGCATTAAAACCCGATTCGGGATGGCCAATTAGGATTAGTTTTCCTACACAAAATGAAGCTATGAACACAGAACAAAGACTGTTAACAAGAATGCAATCAGGCATACAAAACACTGTTCCAGGATTGACTGATGGACCAAAACCAATAAATGAAACCTCGTCATCCTGTGATCGTAAGTTGTTATTCCTTTGAGGATAACTGGCCACTTTTATGTTTTGTGTTGTAAATGTGAATTCGTGTAGTTATATTTTATTGTGCATTTGAAATGTTCTATTTATTTTTCGTAATGAAAAATAAAATAGAGCATTTATAGGGTTCCATCATTGTTTGTCCGTAATTTGGCACCTAACGCGGGCCATTGATTATTATATTATTTTTATTTGTAATAATGGCGCCCCACGTTGGGCGCCATTGTTACAAATAAAAATAAATTGAATAATTAATGCCCCACGTTGGGCGCCATTATTACAAATTGGCCCCACGTTGGGCGCCATTATTACAAATAAAAATAATATAATAATCAATGGCCCGCGTTAGGTGCCAAATTACGGACAAACAATGATGGAACCCTATAAATGCTCTATTTTATTTTTCATTACGAAAAATAAATAGAACATTTCAAATGCACATTAAAATATAACTACACGAATTCACATTTACAACACAAAACATCAAAGTGGCCAGTTATCCTCAAAGGAATAATAACTTACGATCACAGGATGACGAGGTTTCATTTATTGGTTTTGGTCCATCAGTCAATCCTGGAACAGTGTTTTGTATGCCTGATTGCATTCTTGTTAACAGTCTTTGTTCTGTGTTCATAGCTTCATTTTGTGTAGGAAAACTAATCCTAATTGGCCATCCCGAATCGGGTTTTAATGCAAGACGGCTGCATTTTGATGTCCCTGCTAGGGAGCGATTTGCCTGTCTTGCAGTCATTTGTCGCCAGAAATGACCTTAATGTATGCAACCACTCCGATTGCTAGGGCTATGTTTCTCCTGAGTAATAGAAAAACCCTATAAATACACATTAAAATTAGAAGAATATTCACAAGCTAAAATCGAACAAGTAACAGAAAATAAACTGGTAACAACCTTCGAGAAGGGAGCCATCAGTGTAACATACGATGCCGTCTGAAATACTTCTTTCCAGATAACCAGATGTCCACTCTTCCCGGGAAGGAAATTTCGTGGAAAATGTCCTATATGGAAAATTACAAGCAATTGTAAGATCACTTGGAGCAAGGACAATTTTGTCCCAATTCACCAAAAGTGGAAACAACGAGGTGTGTGTTGATGTGCGGTTCACAGGAGTTTCCTCCAGTAGACCGAGTACCCGTAGACGGTAAGTGCAAGAAAGTGCTTCTTGTTTGAAATGAATGTGTAGTGGAGCAACGTCAAAGAGAACTTCGAGCGCTGCCGTGGGAGTTGAAGAGAAAGTTCCAGACATCGCCATTAAGCACATCCTTTGGAGATGGCCTAATTTTGATTGGATCGTTCTCACTTCGCCCTTTTGCCACCACACAAGACATCCATAAGTCAATATTTGACGAACAACAGTTGTGTAAATCCATTTAATATACTTGGGTTTTAGACCCCAAGTTCTACCAAAGGTTCGCTGGCATTGCCCGAAGGCCATACAAGCTTTCTTGATTCTGAACTCAATATGAGCATGGGGTGTCCAGGAAAGCTTGGAATCAAGAATGACTCTTACCTGTTCAGTCACATCGATTTCAGAATCAAAGAGACGCAAAGGTCGAACGCCATTACGGTTTCGCCTTTCCGTAAAAAGAACAATAGATGTTTTACTCGGATTAACCGAAAGGCCATATTGGCGACACCAACCCTCAACTACCTGAAGGGCGCTTTGCATCAGGTCGAAAAGGGTGGTTATACACATACCAACTAACAATGCTAGGTAGTCATCGGCAAAACCATAAGTAGGAAAACCGCTATTATTGAGTTGTCTCAATAGCGTATCTGTAACGAGATTCCACAAAAGTGGTGATAATACACCTCCTTGAGGGCATCCACAAACACTCAATTTCCTAATCGCCGCTTGACGCAATGTCGAGAAGAGATGTCGGTTTTTGAGCATTTGGTGAATCCAATTGGAAATCATTGGAGATATACCATGACCCCGTGCGGCTTCCAATATGGCATCGAAAGGCACGTTGTCAAAGGCACCCTCGATATCTAAGAAAACACCCAAACAAGATTGCTTTTGAGCAAATGCTTTCTCGATATCGTAAACAACCTTGTGTAAAAGAGTCACAGTGGACTTACCAGATTGTTGGTTCACATGAAGAGGCACGTTGGCCAGATGAACATCACGGATGTGATGATCCACAATGCGTTCTAAGCATTTCAGAAGAAAAGAGGTCAAAATGATAGGTCTGAAACTCTTTGCTTCTTCATACGACGCACGACCCACTTTGGGAATAAACTTTACAGTAATATCCCGCCAGGATTTGGGAATATACCCTGTAGCAAAACTGCAAACAAGTAGTTTTTTCAAAACATGTTTGAAATGATCAAATCCCTTTTGAAGCAAAATAGGATAAATCCCATCTGCCCCAGGAGATTTGAAAGGAGCAAAGCTATTAAGTGCCCACTCGATCGATTCTATAGTTACAATACTCCGAACCGAAGCCAGGGAATCGTAACTACAAGAAAAGACATCAGGTTCATCCGAAGATGTAATATCCATACATCCAGGAAAGTGTGTGCTGAATAAGCATTCCGGAACTTCCTCATCGGAGGAAGTCAGATCGCCATTTGGCAAACGAAGTTCGTTCACTCGGAAATGCTTAGATTTCGCAAGGATTTTATTCAACCGACTGACTTCACTCAAACTGGAAACATTTGTGCAAAGGTTTTTCCAGCCGGAGCGTTCAGCAGACCGGAGACCTTTCCTGTAGGCCTTGCGAGCCGACCTGAAAGCCTCCGAACCCGCCGAACGTCGTCTGTTCCAACTCTTTCTACATTGTTTCCTGAGTTTCGCCAGATCAGAGTTCCACCAAGGGGTTCCTCTTGTGATCTTCACAGACCGCAGAGGGCAGGCTTCTTCAAAAGCTTCCATGATGAAGGTCGTTGTAGTATCAACGGCATCATCTTTTTTTTTTTTTTCCTTCTAAACCATAGGGGGATAAATCTGCTCATCAGACACCCTAACAGGAAGGTTAGGGTAGTGTGGGGATGAGGCCGTCTTCTACAATGCCGGTAGAAGCCAGGACTACTCTCTCCTCGACCCACTAAAACACATTCCTATGGTCGCCAAACCCTACGTCTCTCCGGAACCACCAAGAAGGTATTGCTTCAGAGAGGGGCTAGTGCATATCGCACCCTCAAGGTTAGCTGCCGTAGCCTAGCAGCAACGAACATCGATGACTCGCACTGGAGAGTCCATCACGATAGCATGCTGGCGCTTAGCCAGTTTCCCGAGTGGTCCTCGCCACTCCCTTTGTCCTCGGAAGGCGGGCAGGGTCAACCCCGCCCGCGCCCTACTGCTGAGCGGACATCAAGAACTGATGCCCACATGCAACCCGATCTGACCTGCTGAAGGCAAGGGTATCACTACCCTTCAGGCCTTATCAGCTGCATCCGTAGGTTGCAGACAGCAGGGTCTCACCTACCCCGACCCTTGCCGGGGACCCCTTTCCAACCGCGGGCTCAGATCCAACCCAGTAGACTGACGCCACGACAGCACCGCTACCGGGACTTCCTCTCCGCGGCCACTTAATCGCTGTAAGGGTCGATCTCGACCGCAGGGCACCGGTATGACCTACGAAGCCGACTTCGAACCCCTGGACCACCTCTTGTACTGCATCTGGACTAGCCATTCTCCGAGTCCACGCGCCACCTCCTTTGTAGCTCCCAGACGATATGGGTGATAGCCGTTGAAACGGCATTCCAGCTAATCTCATCCCTACACATTCTCTGGACCAAGTTGTCCGGAGTTGTGTCCTCCCCGCATGTGGCAAGCATGCGGTCACGCATTGTGCGAAAACGCGGGCACACGAACAAAACGTGTTCCGCCGTTTCCTCTAAACCATTGCACACTGGGCATTCGGGAGAATCCGCATGCCCGAAACGGTGTAGATACTGTCGGAAGCAACCATGACCTGTAAGGACCTGTGTCAGGTGGAATGAAACTTCCCCATGGCGCCTATTAATCCAACTATCTACCCTCGGTATCAACCTATGGGTCCACCTTCCTTTGGTGGAACTGTCCCACGCGCGCTGCCATTTGACCATAGAGGCCATCCTGACAGTCTTGCGTATGCCTCTTGTGCCGCGCATTTCGAAGCACTCCATATCCTCACTGATAAGAATGCTGATGGGCACCATACCAGTAATGACACAGAGAGCGTCGTGTGACACGGTACGGTACGCGCTTGCAACCCTCAGACACATAAGCCTGTAAGTACTTTCCAGCTTCCGTCGGTAGCATTCAGTACTTAGCGCGGTACCCCACGCCGGGCCGCCATACCTAAGTATGGACGTAGCAACACTAGCCAGAAGCTTGCGCTTACTGGCGTACACCGCTGAGCTATTGGACATCATCCGGGACAGTGCCGCAATAGCTGTGGAGGCTCTTTTACAGGCATAATCGACGTGGCTACCGAAGGTAAGCTTATCGTCGATCATCACGCCCAAGTGCTTGACAGAGCGCTTCGACAGGATAGTGCACTCTCCTACACTGATCTCCGTCTGCTGCGCCGACTGCATGTTGTTAACAACCGTCACCTCTGTCTTGTGGTGAGCCAGCTCCAGTTTTCTGGACCGCATCCACGCCTCCACAACCTTGATCGAGTGGTCGGTAGTCAACTTCACCTCCTCGATCATTTCACCGTAGACTTCGAGCGTAATATCGTCGGCAAATCCGACAATCACCACTCCCACTGGGTACTCTAACCTCAACACCTCGTCGTACATGACATTCCATAACACCGGACCCAGGATGGAACCTTGCGGGACTCCTGAGGTTATGTGAAAGCACTTCCGACCCACCTCCGTGTCGTATACTAGTACGCGATTCTGGAAGTAGCTTCCGAGAATCTTGTACAAGTACTCCGGTATCCCCAGACGCAAGAGCGCATCAGCAATAGCAGCCCAACTGGCGCTATTAAATGCATTCCTTACATCCAGAAGCACTACCCCGCAAAAGCGAATTCCCCTCCTCTTAGGCTCGAGTGCTTTCTCGGCGGTTTTTGTAACCGACAAGATAGCGTCTACGGTGGACCTCCCCTTCCGGAAGCCATACTGGTTGCTCGAGAGACCATTTACGCCCTCAGTGAACTTCAACATTCTATTGAGGATGATCTTTTCGAGCACCTTCCCCGCCGTGTCAATCAAGCATATTGGTCTATATGCCGACGGGTCTCCGGGTGGTTTCCCCGCCTTTGGCAATAGTACCAGGCTCTGCCTCTTCCAAGCTTCTGGGAAAACTCCCTCGTCCAGGCATTTCTGCATAGCAGACCTGAACATCTCGGGAGCTTCTGCAATAGCTACTTTTAAGGCCAGGTTCGGAACTCCGTCCGGACCTGGGGCCTTACCTACGCTAAGGGACTTGGCTATCCCCGCAAGTTCCACATCGGTGACCCTTTCCTCGTCGCCAGCCCCAGTCCCCGGCTGTCCTACGAAAGGAGGCCAAGGACTAGGATCATGACGCGGAAAAAGTCCTCCAATGATCCCCTCCAACATCTCTGGAGATTGCTCTGTAGGAGCCATCACACCTCTCGTCTTGGCCATAACGATCCTGTAGGCATCACCCCACGGGGTCGTATTGGCACTCTGACAGAGACCCTCAAAGCAGGCCTTCTTGCTTGCTCTTATCTCGGTCTTGAGCGCGGCTTTTGCAGCGGCGAACACCACCCGCCGTTCGTTTCGCTCTTCCTCTGATCGTGCTCGCTGCATCCGCCGCCTAGCCCGTAGGCAGGCGCGGCGCAGGTCCGCAATCGCGTCGGTCCACCAGTAAGCCGGTGGCCTCCCATTTCTAGGGTGGACTCTCCTAGGCATGGTCGCATCACACGCACGTGAGAGCACCGCCGTCTAAACCGAGTAAGTTTCGCTCACGGCGGAGCGCTTCCCTAAATACCTCTTCGTCGAAGTATGATGTCTTCCACCTACGAGGGCTTGGCCTTGGCCTAGCCGCCTCTTCTTCTATCCGCTGTCTGCTGTTGTTGTAATCGATACTGTAGCGAACCGTCAGGTGGTCGCTGTGAGTGTAGCCATCATCTACTCTCCAGTTCGAACTACTTGTTAGGCCAGGACTACAAAAGGTCACGTCAATAATTGACTCCGCTCCGTTTCGACTATAGGTACTCTTGGTACCGACGTTAGCCCAGTTTGTTGACCGGGGATTCCTGAAACGCAATGTTTGCGAAGTAACATTTAAATGTTCAAAAAAGGTGTAGCGATGATCAGATAAAGATTCTTCATCTGACACATGCCAATTGGTCAGCTCGTGACTTACTCTACTAGAGCAAAGCGTTATGTCTAACACTTCCTCTCTAGAAAGATCCCAAGTAACCATGACGCTGTATATGGAGCATTAATTTCGCTTTATAGAGTATTATATGATATGCGATTTAAAGTTGTTTTGTCATATAGGTACCATTAAAGTACGTTTAAAGTCGAAAGTGGCGCTACTATTGTTGATTTAGAGCAAGCTTTACTGTGATGATTGCTAAAGTATATAAAATGCTTGTATCATACAGCTAATGCAATGAAATCGTATGGAATGCATACGTGTGGCATCATGTCAACAAATTTTTTTTTTTTCATTTTTCTATCTACATATTTTTATCTTCTCATACCTGTTCCGATACTCTCACTCAGATGCTTTTTATTCTAGAACCTAGACTGCTGAAACTGAAACACGATGAAGCTCGGTCGCGCTAACGCCATGTGCTATGATTGCCATATATTTTGCACCTGGAAAAATGTGCAACATAAAGTAACACCACAATAGATCAAATTAATGGTCGCAGTGGTACTATGTCCCCAACAGGAAAAAAAACATTACTGAGCTCGTGCCTTGAGTTGAGTTTTCAGCAGCTCCAAAAAGTTGTGCTGAACAGTGCTGCAATTTTTCGACAGGCCTTTATGATAGCGATATTTTGCTTTTTTCATTTTCTCCGTTTTGGTTTTCCTGTCAATGTTGCTTTCCGATCAGCAACACGGGAGCGAAATGAAATAGGTACTCACACTCGCACGCAGCGTGCTGAAAGCGAGAGCTGACAGGGCTAAATTTCCATTCAATTTTCTGTAGTTGAGTGTTTTCACCCGTGGTAGCGTATAGGGCACTCACTCTCACAAGCCACCGCTTGAGACGAATGGCCTTTCAGCATGAGTAGTGTGTGGATGATTGGGAATTGATCTTGTTGGGTCGCTCACGAATGGAACTCTCGGACTCTGTCAGTTCTCACATCGAGGAACTGAAACCGACAGCCGCAGTCATTCATTTTCGGATGAAAAACAGGCACTGAGACTGATATTTCGCAGGACTGGTGCTGAATGCCATTAGTTTCTTACTGTCCCTAATTCATCCTATTCTGAAACCAGCGATTACAGAACCGATTGATTCCACAAACGAAGATAATATAAAGATGTAAACTCGTTTGCGTTGATCCTGTTATTTTTGTTTTCATACATGCTCACCTTACAAAAAAATACAATAAATAAAAAACAAATCAAACAGCGCTTTAATCCTTTCTTTTATGAAATCAGGGCACTGTGTTAAATAAGGAAACCAATACCCCACATAATTTTTGTTCCCTCAGCATCTGATATGAAGACAATCTCTACCAGAAACCAAATTTTCACACAGCAACATGTGAGCATGATAATCAAATCGCTTCGCAGCAATCCATGAAAATTTGGGTTTGTTTTCCTTCTCTTTTGAATGGTTCTGTTTCTAAAAATGTTTCACAGTTCCTTTCGAACTGAGGATTTTATTCTGTTTACAACGATGGAAGCTTTAATAAAGGCATATATAAAGTAATAAATGCTTGCATTATTGATTGTCATAAAGTTTTTAACATGGTAATGCAGTGAAGCATTATACAACGGCCCTATAGAACTATACCGAACAGTCAAAATCCCATAATGCTTCAATGCTTTCATAATGTAGATTAAACGCTTCATTACTTGACAGATGTAGAAGAAAAGTTATCTTGCATTAGCTAAACTATAATACGATTGAATTAATGTTAAGATATAATGCTTATGGTTACTTGGGATACCTTGAAGGTTGGGCGGTTGCCTATGTTAAGTTATGCAAGATCTGTACTACTTAAGTAATCCATCAAACTGGAGCCTCTCAAGTTAATGCCTGAGCTGCCCCAGATGAAATGGTGAGCATTAGCATCACTGCCAACAATTAGCGGATGGCCTTTTGAAGTACAGTATGCGATGACTTGTTTGAAAGCATCCGTAGGGGATGGTTCATCATGCGGTAAATAAACCGAACAATAGACGTATTTCCTGTTGAGGTTTCCAACAGATACATCAATTATGATAGCACATACATCTCAGGTGGTTAGTTCAGAGATGAGTGTAGCAACTATGTATTGCGTTGTTGACAAGCACACAGGCTCGAGGCATGACACGCGAGTTTGCCATTTCATGTTTACTGAAAGTAGTAAACACCGGGTTCACAAGGTTTCCTAGATAGAAATTCCCCTTACGGAAGTAAGGATCTTGGACCAAGGCCACCTGGGCTGTACCATTTTGCATAAGTCTGCAAAGATTGATTGTTGCTGTTCTTTTATGCTGAAGATTGATCTGAGCTATCCTAACCGTAGCCGCTACCCAAACTAGGCAAGATTAAACTCTTCGCAACAACAGCACAACAAAGAACAGCAGCAACAAAACCAGATCGGTATCGATTGGAAAACGCCAAAGGCGAGGATGCACAGAATACACTGTGTAAATCGCATAATGCGAAACCATATAGGTGAAAATTTAAACTAATTAACAACATCTTCACAATCCCGCCTTTATTTAGCCTCAAGTGAGACTAAAGAAGGGCAGCCGATTGTCTCGGAGAAACACAAGGTCCACTGCACCATTGCTCCGGTTAGCGCAGGAAGGACATCATACTGTGGAGGGCGCCCTGGTACTCCACAGGCTCCGTTTGCGGTTAGGTTTTTGTTAAACCCCCCTAGCCATTCATTCCTAGGCACGGTAAGCATGAAGCCGCATCACACCATGAATTAGGGGTCACCTGTTTAGTGGACTCTTACCACTGGATCAGGCGGTCCGTAGTGTTATTCTTAGCCAATTGAGACAATCGCTATCGACACTACACAGCTATCTAGGCTGATCGAGAAAAGAAGTTAATATTGATGATCAACTTCATACGGACTCGAACAGCCGCCGTTAAAACTCCAGTTCGATTCGAGCTATAGTCCGAAAAATCGGCCAATGGGAAGTGCCTTAAAAGTGAGTGAACTTTTTTGCGCACAGACATACATACATACACTACACACTTACATACAGACATCATCTCCATTCGTCGAACTGAGTTGATTGGTATATGTGTCTTGTCCCTCCGAGCCTTCTACCGAAAATTGTTTTTTTTTTTGAGTGTACACTTTGGTGTACGAGAAAGGCAAAAAAGCATCCAACTGTGGGTTCGGATAGAGGGCAGATAAGACGATAAGGTTAGGGTAGAGGTAAAGGTGAAGAAATGGAATGAGATTAGGTTAGATGAGATTTTCTCGAGATACCTTCAGGAGTTATTTCCGGTATTTCTTCAGGCTTTTGTCACATGATTTCTCCTGCGATTCCTCCAAATGTTTCTTCCGGCATTCCTGTAGGGATTGCTTCTGAGATTTTTTCAGGTATTGCTTTAGGTAATCCTGAAAGCATTCCTTTGGGTATTCTATTCCTTTTATTCATTCCTTCAGGGTTTGATGCGGGAATTCCTTCAAAGACTCCCTCCGGGATTTCTGCTGTGATTCATTACGGGATTCCTACCGAAAAGGAATATGAAAGAATGAAGACTTCTGCCGAGATTGTTTTTTCCTTCTCGCTTTTGGGGAAATTAAGTCACTGCGTCCTATAAGATGACTTTTCAGGCAATCACGATTTTTTTAGGAATTTGTGCCGGAATTTCTGATAGAATTCCTTCAAAAACTCTTCCCGAGTGTTTTCAGAGATTTATTTTTTGATTATTTCAGGGATTCCTGGTCAGCTTCTAGCCGGGAATTCTTTATGGATTCGATTAGGTATTCTCTACATAAGGGATTTCGTCCGGGACTGCTTTGTTGAATCCTGAAAGGATTATTTCAGGAATTCTAGCCAGCACTCTTTCAAAGATTCCTGCTGGGATTGCTCCACGAATGCCTCCTGGGGTTCTATGACAAAAGGTCTAAGGTCAAAAGGTCGAAGGTCATAAGGTCGACGGTCAAACGGTCGAAAGGACAAAAGGTCGTAGGGTCAAAAGGTCGGAAGGTCAAAAGGTCGAAATAAAAAAAAATAACTAGGACAAAAGGTCGAAAATACAAGTGGTCGAAAGGTCGAAATGAAAATATAAGGTTGTAGGACAAAAGGTCGATATTGCCGAGGGGGTAAACGCACGGGTATTCAGCATGACCATGCTGAGGGTGACGGGTTCGATTCCCGGTCGGTCCAGGATCTTTTCGTAAAGGAAATTTCCTTGACTTCCTTGGGCATAGAGTATCTTCGTGCCTGCCACACGATATACACATGCAAAATGGTCATTGGCAGAGGAAGCTCTCAGTTAAAAACTGTGGAAGTGCTCATAGAACACTAAGCTGAGAAGCAGGCTTTGTCCCAGTGAGGACGTTACGCCAAGACGAGAAGAGGAGAAGAGAGGACAAAAGGTCGAAGGTCAAAAGGTTGACGGTCAATAGGTCGACGGTCAAAAAGTCGAAATCTCAGAAGGTCGAAGGGTCAAAAGGTCGTAAGGTAGAAAGGAGAAAAAAACGACCCAAAATGGTCTTAACTTCTTTTAATCGTCTTCTTTCTTACTTAACGTTATCATTGCAACTTGACGTGCGACTTGAGGCGTGATTGTCATTACTGTTTCCTATATAACTTTACCTTCTTTGAAAAACAGGCTGTTCTTTCTAGTAATGCATTTTGACATTTTTTGCGTACTTACTAATAATATAATAGCTCAAAATATTTTGCCTTCTTTTAAAATAGGTCGTTCTTTCGAGTTATACTATCACAGCGGTTATCATTTCATCATGGACAGGGTAGAAACGTTACCAACCTCGCGCTGCAGGTACTTGAATAAATTTGAATTCCGCTTCTCGAACCTCACGAATCCTGGTTCTTTCAGTTGTTTTACTAACTAACAACATTTGAGATTTTGTCCTTTCAACCTTCTTCATTTCGACGTTTTGTTCTAGTTAATTTTTATTACAACCTTTCGACCTTTTGAACCACCGACCTTTGCACCTTTTGTACTAGTTATATTTTCATTTCGACCTTTTGACCACTTGCATTTTCGACCTTTTGTCCTAGTTATTTTTTTTATTCCTATCTTTCGACCTTTTGACCACTTGTTATTTCGACCTTTTGTCCTACTATTTTTTTATTTCGATCTTTTGACCTTCGTCCTTTTGACCCTTCGACAAGATTTTAGAAACATAATAATCTTATGGTACGCCTGATAACATGTTACATCAAATGAAGGACAGTAAAGTCTCATATTTCTCATATTCTGAAAATCACAAATACTTTATAGGGAAGTGGAACCATCTCGGCAGGGGTCCTATTTCGGCCACTTTTCTGCTATAACTCAGCCAATTCTGAACCAATGACACAATTTTTGGAACGCGATGAGATACGTATAGTATCTAGCCGTGCACAAAATTTCAAGTCAATTGGTTTGGAATCGACTGAGTTATAGCGAAGAGTGCCCAAAATACCGGCCGCTGCCCAAGTGGTTCGCTACCCTATGTCATATTGTGTAAAATTTGCGATCAACATCAAAACAATTGCGCCTAAAATAAGCATCAATTAATAATATTTCTACCATTATTTCATTTTTGAAGAAGCAAAATAACAAGTAAGAAACATTTTTTTCTACCTTTTTGTGGTATAGGGTATGTGTTCCATCATTAATCTCCCGCTCCCATATTCATCATATTCGAAAACAAGCGATTACGGCACCGATTGATTCCGTTCTTTTTGTTTTCATGGGTGCTCACTTCTAACAAAAAAAATACAAAAATAAGAAACAAAACAAACAGCGCTTCAATCCTTTGTTTTTCGTAGGATGAAAATGGGAGCCACATGCTTAAGAAGGAAACCAATACCCTACATAATGTTGAAACCTTCACCTTGAATTTGAAAACTCCGCAAATAAAATTAATTAAGTCAGCTAGTTGAACTGTGTTGCATAGTAACATATGTATTTTAAAGTTTTTGTACTATTCGAAAACTACCGACAAAACAATGACGCATTCTTCATTCATGCCTCCTTATTTATAACCTACGCAGCAGTTACTCATCATATAACCTGCGCTGTCTTACCATTTCCTTACTGGCTCCCTTCGTTGGAAAGTTCCGTTGTTCCTTCGATGTGGTCCATGGGGTGCCAGCCTGAACCATCATGCCACGTCGTCGTGTTGTCCGTGTCGTTTGGCTTATCAGGTTATGCTGTGCGATGCTAATCACGTCCCTCTCGTATCATGCAAATTCTTCGTTATCAGTACGTTTGTTGATCGAGTACGGAAATCCTTTCCGTAACTTTCATACCTAAGTTGGTACATAAAAAGATGCCCTCAGTGGTAGAGATTCAGTTGGAGAGCAAGCGTTCTAGTGTTTTCGTTAATTTTAAAAGTTAGTTCATAGACTGTTACTGTAGGCGAAATTCCGAAACTTAACGACAAGTAAGTAATTTCTGTTTTTTTTTCTGCGGATTTATATTTGTGTCGAAGTGATGAAAACTATTGTGGAAAAACGTGTGGCAATACTTTGCAAGTTACAGTGTTAAACGTTCCGCCTTGATTTTTTTTTTGAATTTATTTGTTCTACTTCATTGACGGTAGGTAGTAGTTGTAATCTAAAGCAAGTGTTGGATACAGTGCTGAAAACGTCATTTCGACATTTCCAAATTCAACCACATCCAGCTTATTTTAGAATCTCAACCTGAGAATATGGTATATGAAGAACTTGTGCGGCTAGACCAGCTCTACAAGAAAGTCACGGAAAACCCGATCTCACAATGAATACACAGCGTAACAAAAAATAACCTTTTGTCTGTCTCAAGAGCAAACTTATGTGTCTCCGAAGGATTTTGGGCCGCTGAATCCGGGCTCAGATTTGCTCTAACACGTCACAATTTTGAGCTATACCTCAATTTATAGAGCAAAATATGCGATTTTGGGCTTTTTTGACTGCAAGCCATTAAGCAAGAAAATATTTTTTTTAAGCAATCAAAAGGCTAATTGGTCAATTAACATCTAAATTACCGACTCATGCCAAATATTTCGTTTTACCAAATCGAATTTGATAGTTTTAAGCAATTTATGTTAGGTACGATATTTCCCATACAAGTCACCTTCCAGAAGTTGCATGCAATTTTCCATACTAACATAAAATGCTTAAATCTATCAAATTTGATTAGGTGAAACGAAATATTTTGCATGAGTCGTTAATTTAGATGTTAATTGACCAATTAACCTTTTGATTACTTAAAAAAAATATTGCCTTGCCTAATGGCTTGCAGTCAAAAAAGCCCAAAATCGCATATTTTGCCCCATAAATTGAGGTAAAGCTCAAAATTGTGACGTGTTAGAGCAAATCTGAGCCCGGATTCGGATTCAGCGGCCCAAAATCCTTCGGAGACACATAAGTTTGCTCTTGAGACAAAAAAATGTTACGCTGTGATATCATTGGCATATTTTCGAAGGTAGTCCGTGACATTTTTAAGAACTTTTTGGAATGCACGTGGTTCTTTTTCCTCTTCATATTTTTTTTGGATTTCTGAAAAAAATCCTTTCATTTTCTAAAAAAATACTTTGTTTCTACGATGCTTCGTTCTTGAGTTATGATTTTTCAAAGTATGTAGTGTCAGGGGAAAACAAACAAATGTCACCTGAGTTTTCCGGGAAAATAGGCGACCCCATGAGCCCTGCCAGTAGCAAAAGTATCATGAAAATCTGAGACCCTTCGGCCCAAACCCGTACGGTAATAGAAAAAATCCCCTGCTACCACACATTTCGAGATAACTAGGTCAACCAGTTTTCCGTGTGAAGAGCATATTTTAACCAATAGAATTAACAAATTTGTAGTCACTATTATTTTATTTTTGATTTACAGATTCATCGTAACGTTCCCGTGATAATCTTCATCAATACCTTTAAGCTTTTGCCTAGCTTCTGCTATCTACAGGGTTGCCATCAACAAGCAAGTATGAACACAAATAAAACGTAATTTGATTCTTTCTTCTAATATAGCGTTTTCAACAATTAGGTTTGACTTCCGTGCCAATCGTTGCAAATATGGAAAATCTGGCTGGATCTCTTGAAGTTGCATCGGGTGTCTTTCATAATGTCACGTGGACATTTAAGTTTGATAAGCAACGTTATACACCGTCGACATGTTGGCAAGTAGAGTCCGACCAATTCTGGATTTTAGGTAATGCGTGCAAATTGGGTCTTGAAAACATACGACGTCTATGTAACAACAATTATGTTTGGTACGTCGACGCTTACTTAATTTTGATTGTTGATGACCAGCCTAAGCGAGATTCTATTGAGCTCAGCTACAGCATACATGCCATGGGACATGCCAATTGTAAAAAATTTTCCTGGGCCTGTAAGCCCCAGAAGTATTCGCCCCAACAGAACCGCGGACAATTTGACGTGAGTGTTAATGCAAACACATTTCTCGCGAACAACGAAGTATTCCCTGAAGACATGCTGACATTACGTTGCGAAATAATTTTCGGAGAAAATCCTCCCCCTCTACCAGATTGTCACCTTACTAACCAATTAAGAATGCTGACAGACGGAATGTTTACGGATGTTACCGTGGTGGTTGGAGAAAGACAAATCAGAGCCCACAAAGTCGTGTTGGCCGCCCACAGCCCCGTATTCGAAGCGATGTTAAGAGCAAACATGCAGGAAAGCAATCAAAATGTGATCAAAATTGATGATTTTGACTACGAAGTTGTCCAGGAAATGATGACCTACATATATTCGGATTCTTCGCCGAAAATTGAAAACCTGGTCGGTAGCCTCCTAAAAGCAGCGGACAAGTACGACATGGGCAGACTGAAAGCACTCTGTAAGCAGACGCTCTTGGACAAAGTGTCGGTGAATACCGTGGTGAACTATCAAGCACTTGCCGCGTTTTTCAGTCTAGCCCAGTTGCAACGGAGGGCCACAAAATTCATCGCAGACAATATAGTGGCGGTGCAAGAAACGGATGAATGGAAACATATGGTACAAGTGCATTCCCACAGCTACGTTTTGCAGAAAAATAAACACAATATTGAGCACGATGATGAGGAGGGCCACCCTACAAAAAAGTTGAAGCCAGCCTAGAACGGATCTACGGTAGTTTTCCATCTGCAACAGACTTCATTGGAATATGAAATGTTAGCTAGGGTAGTTGTCCCGATCATTGTGGAATCAGGCACAGTGTTTCTAACGCCACATACCATATTTATGTAGCTTGAAACTAACTGTTTATGAGAAGCTAACAGAATCGTAACTTTAAAATTATTGTTGCAGTATTTGTTCCTATTCGTTAAGTTGTGGCATACAACTTTTTTCTGATTCGTTTCCAGACTATTACAATATACAGTCAGCATTCTGATTAAAGTTTCAAGAAATTTTAAGATCCTGACATTTTCAATATATAACGGTATTCAATAACGCAATACTTTTATTAGTTACCCTAGCGTCGTACAAGTATGTTGCGAATGATGAGTAAAAACAAACAATATCGAGTATTTTGTCTTACAGAAAATTACAGTAACAAAAGAATTAATCAATTTTTCAATACAATGGAATGAATTTAAATAAAACGTTTGTATAGATTTGGACATTTCAAACCATCTTTCTTTAATTGTCTAAAATGAAATCCGATAGCTTTTGCGTATACCTACCTAGTGACCGGCGAAAGGGGTGTTTACAAATTCTAGTGCGAATAACTAGGGGAACCGTACGATTATAGCGCGGAAATCCATCTTGCGGAATTCATTTTTAGGGTGTCACATTGTTACAAAACACAACATGGAACCCTACAAATGCAAGGGCCCCACGTTGGGCGCCATGTTACAAAAATAAAAGAAATTAATTATTAGAAAGTATTAACGCATCACAACACATAGACCCTACAAATGCATAAATACGAGACATCACGAGTTGACGCAAGGCAACACAAAACATGAATGTGCCCTGTTATCCAGATGGATAACATCTTCCGATCACAGGATGACGAGGTTTCATGTTTTGGTTTGGGTCCATCAGTCATCCTGGAATTGTATTTTATTTGGCGGTATGCCTTTTAGTTCACAGTATTTGTTGCTGTGTTCATAGCTTGGTTTTGTCTAGGAAAACTAATCCTAATCGGGCATCCCGTTTCGGGTTTCGACACTTGAGCTCAATAACTTGAAGTCCGTGGCAGGGAAAGGTTTTTATCTCTAGTACTTGACCTCTGCCCGAAATGGCCTGAATGTTGGCAATCGAAATAGGATTGCACTTCATTGGCCTCTATCCTGCCAGAACCCTATAAATGTTAATTAATACTAGGGTAATATTTACAAGTTAAAATTCAACATGTAGCACAAGGAGCGAACGAATATTGAACTTTAAACACATTAAACAATTATTCTGTCTTATTATTGTAACAAATATTTATACCCGTAACACAATCCAACGTTTGAGCAAGAACCCCGTGTATGCAAATGAAAGTTAGTTGGAAGGATTATAACTACAGTTTTAAGGCCATTTTATTTTTGTGGACAGTGCACCTCCACAAAAGTAAAGTTTAGTTGAAGTAAGATTCGTTACGTGATTTGGAAAGCAGTTTGGCTTTCGGGTAACATTTTGGTTGTTTTGAGTTGAGGTGTGTTCTGGGGACTTGTTAGTCCTGTTCACCGCTACGTTTCTGGAAAGCATTGTGGCTTTCGGGTAGCACAACTCATTTTGGTTTTGTTTTGAGTTTAGGTTAAGTTATTTATCCTTATCGTAGTGTTAAGTATATGGCCTTAACACTGTTGCTATGAAGGTTATGCAGCATATGGGAGCTGAATTTTTCGTAAATCGGTGAACGACTCACGAAAAATTCTTGCTCAAACGTTGGATTGTGTTACGGGTATAAATATTTGTTACAATAATAAGACAGAATAATTGTTTAATGTGTTTAAAGTTCAATATTCGTTCGCTCCTTGTGCTACATGTTGAATTTTAACTTGTAAATATTACCCTAGTATTAATTAACATTTATAGGGTTCTGGCAGGATAGAGGCCAATGAAGTGCAATCCTATTTCGATTGCCAACATTCAGGCCATTTCGGGCAGAGGTCAAGTACTAGAGATAAAAACCTTTCCCTGCCACGGACTTCAAGTTATTGAGCTCAAGTGTCGAAACCCGAAACGGGATGCCCGATAAGGATTAGTTTTCCTAGACAAAACCAAGCTATGAACACAGCGACAAATGCTGTGAACTAAAAGGCAAACTGCCAACTAAAATACAATTCCAGGATGACTGATGGACCCAAGCCAATAAATGAAACCTCGTCATCCTGTGATCGGAAGGAGTTATCCATCTGGATAACAGGGCACATTTATGTTATGTGTTGTGCTGCGTCAATTTGTGATGTCTCTTTTTTGTGTATTTATAAGGTTCTATGTGTTGTGATATGTTAATCCTTTGTAAAAATTAATTTCTTTTATTTTTGTAACATGGCGCCCAACGTGGGGCCTTTGCATTTGTAGGGTTCCATGTTGTATTTTTGTAACAACATTTCGCGGAATGACATTTGATGGAATGAACCATGTCTCGCAATGCACCGGTTCGCTGAAATCCATTTGGCGGAAATATTACTGATCGAGAGACAATATCTATTATGTTATAAATTATTATTTAAATCAACAAATGCAAAGTTAAACATTTCTCTCGCACTGGTGATGCCAGCCTTTGATCGAAAGATAAACCTATGATAAAAAGATAATTATTATTTACCGAACGTACCCAGCCATCTACAGCATTAACTTTGCTACTCCTAGGGCGGCTAACCAAAACAACAGCTCGCCAACCGAGATCGATGACGACGCAGACGATGACGATCACGCGTGTCACCAGCATACAGGACATTCCGCTGACTATGCGAAATCGCACCCCAGCCATCCATGCTGTTCCATGATTTCGTCTTCCGTTATTCGTAAGTGTAAAGCAGAACCGTAGATAGTAAGCCAAAGCATTGTTCACTTAGAATCCGGACGCATGGTATATTCTCTAGTGGTGCTCTCAAAGCTCACAATCATCATTCTTGTACAGCAGTCTGACCATAATCCTCTTTTAATGGTGAAAATTTCATCGATTTTCTTACAAAGTGCGAAAAGTTAATTCAGATTGAACACAAGAGAAGGAATAAAATCTCGCACAAACACGTTGAAAGTTGCGACAGTCGCGAAAAATGGTAATATCTCCAAAATCATTATGTTATTAATCATGGCATAAGGAAGTGTCCTCGGAAGATTTAAGTTAACGCTTAGAATATCCGCTATCTTGAATTTTCAGCCGCCATTTTGGGTTCAAGTCAGCCATCTTGGGTGTTCTGGTTGCCATCTTGGACTCGAGACTTCTTGCCCATACCAGGTATACCCATATTAACCCTTCAGGACGCGCGCCATCAAGCAACCGAAACTGCACCGCACTCGAGCTGTGTACGAAGAGCGAGGTTTTTTGGTAGTATTGTACTTTTTACAACAGCGCGCGTGCTGGAGGGTTAAAAGGCTCTAGAGCCTCAAACTTCATTAAACAGTCGCCATTTTGGATATTTCATTCGTTATTTTTTAACTCCGGGCATCTTCTCCATGCCAAATATAGCCACATTGAATGACTTTAGAGCCTACAACTCCATTCAACAGACGCCATCTTGAATTTGGAACCGCCATCTTGGATTTTAGACCGCCATCTTGGGCATATTGGTCGGCAGTTTCCGACGTAGGACATCTTCCCCATACCAAATATACCCATTTTGCATGGTTTTAGAGCCTAAACACCATCAAACAGCCGCCATCTTGAATCTGGACTAGCCATCTTGGATATTTTGGACGACATTTTTGGACTGCAGACATTTTCTCTTTATCAAATATACCCACATTGTAAGGTTTTAGGGCCTAAAACTCCATTAAACAGCCAATTTGGAGTAGCCATCTTGGATTTTAGACCGCCATCTTGGTAATTTTCGTCGTCATTTCTGGACTCCACATATCAAATATACCAATATTGCATGATTTAGAGCCTAAAACTCTATTAAACAGCCGCCATATTGAATTTGGAGCCGCCATCTTGAATTTCGGGCCGACTTCGTGGAATTTCTGGTTTCCAGTGTTGTTTTCCGCACAAAATTTGTCAACCATGCTAAAGGTTACAACAATCGCCGCAGTTTGATGTGTCGCATGATGGGGCTTGGTTCAGTTTTATATACGGCCACTTTTACCGGAGCTGGTCCCGGTCGCTGAAATGGCCACAACTCCGGAACGCCTTGACCGATGCGGACTATTTTCAATGGCAAGCAATATGGTAAAAACACGGTTCGATTCGAGCTATAATCCGAAAAATCGGCCAATGGGAATTTTCCTAAAAGTGAGTGAGCTTATTTTGCGTACAGACATACATACATACATACATACACTCATACAGACATCATCTCAATTCGTCGAACTGAGTTCAATGGTATATATGACTTGACTCTGGGAGCCTTCTATCGAAAATTCGTTTTTTGAGCCAACATATAGCCTTTCAGTACACTTTGGTGTACGAGAAAGGCAAAACACTCAAATTTTGCGTCTTCTCAATTCACTGAATTGCCCCTAATTTCGTTGTAAGAAAAATGTTTGGCAATGTTTCTTCGGAATCCTAATCAGACTAGTTGAGGCACTCAGGGCAGTGCATAGATGACATGACTGCTGGACTATCATGCCGAAGGGGTTGATGCTAAAATTTACCACCGTTGTGCAAATTTTAAGGAGGTTAACACGGAAAATATGAGAAAATGTGTGAAAAATAAAATCTAATAATTTTAATGACATTTCTTCATGGAAGTACAACAAATAATCTTTGTTTTGAGGGCTTCACCTTTTATGTTTGTTATTCCATCCCTGAGATATACGTGATTTTGTCCGTCCAGATTCTAAAAGGACAAAGCATTACCATTGCGATCGTCAACGTAATCAAATTCAGTCTTTACCAGGCCTTCAGCCGAGTTTGTTCTTTCTTGAAAGCCCTTATCCGTATTCCGGATATTTTTTTATATTACATATAACTGAATGAGCTAGATAGAACAGATCAAAAAGAAGTGGAAGTTTGTGAAGTTGAGTGTGGGGTCGAAGTGTGGAAATTGACAAGCAACTACCAGCAAGGTAAGCAAGCAGAAGATGCCACCTGAACCGGTTCATCCTTACCCGTTAGTAGTAATCGTGTTCATATGGTCATTTTAACAGAATTCTGATGCTGGGTAATTAGGACAAATTGTTAATCTGAACGACATTTACTTTCTTGGTTTAATCACCGCATGACTTAATGATAATTGAATATTATTGGCTTTTCTCGGTGAACGTAATACTACTCAAAGAAGGAGGGAGTAACGAAAGTAATGAAAGAAACGGTGGATAAAATCGCAAGTTTGCGACGAGAGAAACTGAATAGAAGTTGAAAATTAACAGTGGGCCATAATTGAACAACACAATCACTTTACTTTCGTTACTCCCTCCTTCTTTGAGTAGTATTACGTTCACCGAGAAAAGCCAATAAAATTCAATTATCATGAAGGACATTTAGCCGAACGCTACTTGAAAGGGCAACGTGTTATTTAAAAACGAGTAACTCTCCTATAGAGCTAGCTGCAAAATCGCCAATATACTACATTGCAGTGTTACACAAAAAATACAATACAATTTACAATATAAGCGCCTAAAAGTACAACCTATGTGATAAAGATGGCTTGATGACCTTCAGGCCTTATGTCCGTTCGTCCTAATATCCATTCGACCTAATGACCTTCAGCCCAATGGCCTTCTGAAAATCATCCAGAATCCTTAAGAACAGCCTACGAATCGAAGAAGGCAATTTTCTATTTCGGAATGTATGGGATTTAACATCAATTATTACAATCGCATCGCTGAGATGATTATGATTGCGCATGAATCGGCGATCACGCCGGTACAGTTTGGCTGAGAAATTATTTTGTTTAGAATAGTTTTTCATTTGTATTCATATTTGATGTTAATTTCAGGTAGAGGAGTCTTTATTTGTATGGGAATCGAACTCGTGAGTGCTTTTTGAGTGTGAGTAGACGTGAGAAACACAACAAGCAATAACATTTGACGAACTCCTCACTTTAAGTTGAAATTTGTGTGCATCCAGGTACATTCTCGATTCGGATTTTCAAGAGCACTGATCTCGTCATCCACAACACGCACAAAATTGAAAATGCTACTCTATGTTTACTACAAGTGAGCAACCAATAGGTAACATTTTTGGATAACAAAATCCGTGCTCTCGGTATTTGCAAGGCAGCCATTATGGATTCACTCATATATGTCCTTAACATTTCCAAGAGCTTTCACAACATCGGATTTTTTTATCATAAGAATCGTAAATGCCATTGCTTAAGTTTTTGGTCATATGTTCAAGGGATGGCCAAAATGTTTGGGATCATCAACTTTTTTTCTTTCACAAAAAAGTTCAACATGCTATAACTTTTCATAGAGTGCATCAAAAAATCTCAAATTTTGTCTGTTTGTCAACCTATTATATGTGCATCATTGGTACAAATTTGGGCTCGATTGATTAATCTTTCGCAAAGTTAGAACCGTTCGGGTAAAACACTATTTTTTAGACAACTCATTTTTGAGCTGTCATATCTCGGAAACCAGTGAACCGAATTGAACAAAAATTTGAACGTACACTAACAATATACAAATGCTTCACAAACTATTGAAACATAGATCCTTTTCGAACGTTGAAAAAAGTTATCATGGATTGACACTTTTTTGGATTTTTCTCGAAAAAATGTATTTTTTTACGTTAATGTCAATGAATTTTAGTGGTGATGTCTAAAGATTTTCCGCTTCTGTTCACAAGTTTCCTATAATCAGATGTATTAGAGCCTTTTTAGATTAAAGGAAGAACACATTTAGTAATTTTTGTGTGGTACTGTAAATTTGACTAATTTTTCTCTATATGGGTAAAAATTTCGACCCGGTATAACTTAATTCGCCGTGAGAAAATATTACAATTCATAATGTTGTATTAAGGATCAATATATTGTTGATAAACGTTAAAAAATTCATTCAATTCGGTTCTCTGGTTTCCGAGATATGACAGCTCAAAAATGAGTTTTACCCGAATAGATCTAACTTCACGAAAAATTGTTCAATCGAGCCCAAATTTGTACCAATGATACACATATAACAGATTGATAAACAATCAAAATTTGAGATTTTTTGATGCATTCTATGAAAAGTTACAGCATGTTTAATTTTTTTGTGGGAGACAAAAAGTTGCCTATCCCAAACATTTTGGCCACCCCCTGTATATTCGAAGATACATATGTATTGCTTGGGGCAGATTCATTTATTACGTCCATCATTTTTCGAGATTCATAGACTCCGATCTCCCCCCCCCCTCTCTCTCTCTGTCACGCTATTTGTCTATAGGGTAAGGTGGGGCAAGATGGGTCAGTGCCATTTTCGGGCGCATTACTCATGTTTTCATGGATATACAAAAGTTTGGGGCATTGGTTGAAAAATTATTCACTCTTATTGGAAATAAAAAATAAAATGGTTTTAGCCATTTTTCTTATGCGATACATTCCATATAATCTCCATATAATGGATGGGTCACCTTCAATTTTGAACGTGTTTTTGGAGCATTCAAAAGTTATTTATTTTTTATTACAAGACTATCTCATAAATGACTTCAATCAAGCGGAATGAACGCTCAAAATTATAACATAAAATTATGATATTTTTTTAGTAAAAACATCGATTTTCAAGTCGCCTTAGGACCACTCAAATCGTAAAGTTTTTTTTATATTCCAAATAAGTTTATAAAATGTTTACAACAAATCTTATATTTTGACGTTTTTCGTTGAGAAAATGTGAATTACTTAAAATGTGACCCATCTTGCCCCGCACTTTTTTGACGACGCAAAATCGGTCACTTTTTAAAGCTGCTTGTTTAACATCATATTGTGTATTTAATGATTTTTTTATGGACTTTTAGCATAACTAACTAGTGTATTAGAGTAGCGGACGAAAACAAACCAATACGATTTGTGAATTTCAAATAACTCAACGTAAATATGTACAGATGGGTAAATTATTGGTTATATTGGAAAAAAAATCCACAGCTCAGTTGAGATTTGAACTCACGACCCTTATTCGCTAGACAAGTGCTTTACCAACTAAGCTACCGAGCCAATTAATGACCCGGCAACTTAGTTGTCATAAGGTTCAATTCTAATCTCATCGATCTATATCATCTTCCCCTAAACCGAAAATATAACCATCTCTGTTGTACATATGTACGAAGAGCGAAAGCGATTTGTTTATTGTTTGAATCTGTTTGCCTATCGTACAGGCATCGCTTACCCAACCACTTGTAGAGGAAGCAGTGTTGGTAAAAACTCAAATTCTCAAATCTCATGGTTGAGTTGTATCACGCCAAACTCACCGCCGAAAAAATCATGCATGAGTTGGCACATGATTTCACTCATTCCTTTATTTCTTGGTGTTCTTAATGTTTACATCGAAGTTTTTAGGATTGTATGATAAAACAAAAGCAAATCTAGCCTACAACAACATTGATTGCAGTTCAAATGTATTTGGATTCGTTTTACAAGCGAATGAGATTTCGGCGCTTGACTCGTGAGTGCGAGATTTTGCATGAAATTCTCGCACGTGAGAAAACGATTCAGAATCGCGTGCGAGTTTGCTCACGCAGGAGCGGTTCATGAGCGTGCTTTGAGTGTGAGTTTACCTACACTGAGAGGAAGAACAATTGCTACCTGGAAGGCGATCAAACGAGTTATTTGAAATTCATAATTGACCACACGGATTGGTATTACCGAAAATTTGCACTTCTACGATTTGTATTTAGAAAGTTATGGTGACCCATCTTGCCCCGCCCCACCCTATCTGATACACGTACCGTATGCGTGATAATGTTTGCACCATCGTTAAATAAAATTCCAGTTTTACTTGTGAAGACAATGTATTGGTTTTATTTGCAGGCATTTAAGCTATAACTCATATCATAGTAGGCTGTGAATAAAAAGTTTTCTTAGTTTAACACTTGCATAATGACTGATTGGCAACCTAGCTCGTGATTTGTCCACGCGCAAATGTCGAAAAGTATCCGTGGTAGTGTCAAAGTCATGATCAACAATTTTTGAATTTATTTTTTTATTTTGACATTGCCTAATGGTGTAGACATTGACACACAAACAAAAGTTATAATAACTATTGATTCTGGAATTTGGTACGGATCGATAGTTTTTCGGAAATCGAAAAAAACGGAGGTTGCGTTCGGGCAAATTCAAGACTTTCTTATATGGCGCTACTCGTAGCTCCTGGATGCCATTGGTAATAATGTAAGT
This sequence comes from Aedes albopictus, assembly GCF_035046485.1. Classification (NCBI taxonomy): domain Eukaryota; kingdom Metazoa; phylum Arthropoda; class Insecta; order Diptera; family Culicidae; genus Aedes; species Aedes albopictus. The sequence continues at coordinate 326,629,344 of NC_085136.1, read as the reverse complement.
TTTTTTTCTATGGTCGAAGGATCATAAAGGCCACCGTAATTTTCCTTTTCGATATGCCATGCCGTTAAGTCGCTGATTTCGCGTTTCTTTGCCATTTTTCTCATTGAGCGCATATAGTTCACTCAAATCTTATTTTTGGTGGCAGCGACAGCTTTCTTAATCCATGTTAACCTTGGACGACCAGTGGACACCTTCGGGAATAGTTGCCCTTGCTTTTTTTCGGTCTAAGACTGTTTTACGATTCTCCTGAACACTCCTGAAATGTCTTTTTAACATTTGCGCGTGGACAAGTCCCGACTACCGCTGCTACCCCTTCATGGTGCAAATTTTAAACTTAAGAAATCGGATTTTTTTACCCGCAACCTACTGTGATATGAGTTAGAGCTTACGTGCATGCAATAAAAACCAAGACATTGTGTGTACAGATGATATGGGTACCTTATTTGTACGATGGTGCAAACATTATCACGCATACGATACTGCCACACTTTTCGAGATGTCATAAAATTTTCCGCGTGAAGAGCATATTTCAACCAATAGAAATAACAAATTTGTAGTCACTATTATTTTATTTTTCATTTACAGTTTCATCGTAGCGTTCCCGTGATAACCTTCGTCAATACCTTTAAGCTTTTGCCTAGCTTTTGCTATCTACAGGGTTGTCATCAACAAGCAAGTATGAACACAAATAAAACGTTATTTGTTTCCTTCTTCTAATATAGTATTTGCAACAGTTAGGTTGCACTTTCGTGCCAATCGTTGCAAATATGGAAAATTCTGCTGGATCTGTTAAAGTTGTAGCGGATACAGCTCATAAAGTTTCGTGGACATTTAAGTTTGATAGGCAACGTTATACACGGTCGACAGATTGGAAAGTAGAGTCCGAACGGTTCTGGATTTACGGTAACGCGTGGAAATTGTGCTTTCAAAACAGAACATTTTTTGATACTGATTACTACGTCGACGCTTACTTGATGTTGATTGTTGATGACCAGCCTAAGCAAGATTCAATTGAGCTCAGCTACAGAATACATGCCATGGGACATGCCAATTGTAAAACATTTTCCTGGGCCTGTAAGCCCCAGAAGTATTCGCCCCTACCGAACCGCGGACAATTTGACATGAGTGTTAATGCAGACACATTTCTCGCGAACAACGAAGTATTCCCTGAAGACATGCTGACATTACGTTGCGATATAATTTTCGAAGAAAATCCTCCCCCTATACCAGATTGTCACCTTACTAACCAATTGAGAATGTTGACAGACGGAATGTTTACGGATGTTACCGTGGTGGTTGGAGAAAGACAAATCAGAGCCCACAAAGTCGTGTTGGCCACCCACAGCCCCGTATTCGAAGCGATGTTAAGAGCAAACATGCAGGAAAGCAGTCAAAATGTGATCAAAATTGATGATTTTGAGTACGAAGTTGTTCAGGAAATGATGACCTACATATATTCGGATTCTTCACCGAAAATTGAAAACCTGGTCGGCAGCCTCCTAAGAGCAGCGGACAAGTACGACCTGGGCAGACTGAAAGCACTCTGTGAGCAGACGCTCTGTAACAAAGTGTCGGTGCATACCGCGGTGGAATATCAAGCCCTTGCCACGCTTTGTAATGCAGCTCAGTTGCAACGGAGTGTCACAGTATTCATTACAAACAATATAGCGGAGGTACTAAAAACGGACGATTGGCAACGTATGGTACAAATGTTTTCCCTCAGTTACATTTGTCAGAAGGATAAACAAAATGTTGAGCACGATGACAAAGAGGACCACGATTAATACAAGATTAAGTCAGTCTACACCGGAGCTACGGTAATTTTCCATCTGCAACATACTGTCTCATTAGAATATTAAATTTTAGCTAGAGTAATTGTTCCAATCATTGTGATATCGGGCACAGTGTTTATAACGCTACATACCACATTTCTGTAGCTTAATGCTTAATTTTGACGAAACTGTTCATAAGAAGCTATAAAACAATTCCTAATTCACAGAATCGTAGCATTAAAATACCAAATCTCAATTCATATGCACATTTCATTTACTAAACTGCCGAGCTCTACTTTGCTCTTTCCAGCTAACACAAAGTCTTATATGATGTTTCATAGGATGCTGGAGTGAAGGCTATATGCGTACCTGCTTCCATTTACCCGTGTGAAAGTGTACGTATATCGCCTCCACTTTGGCATCCTAAGGGATATCATAAACGATCGTGTGTTTGCTGGGTTATTATTGTAGTATTAATTTTTATAGTTGTAGAATACAACTTCTCTTTGATTTATTTTAGACTGTACAATATACAATAGTCATCATTTTCATTCAATTTTCACAGTATAACAGTATTGCTTCAATACCACAACAATGGGATCAGTTACTCTAGCGTCATACAAGTATGTTGCGAACGATGAATAAAAACAAACAATAACGAATATTTTGTTTTTTTTTCAGAAAAACCTCAACGATGTATCAAAACCTATAAATGGTCAACAGATTAAGAAAGAATAAACTGAATTACTGTCAATGAAATTTGTTTCAATAAAACTTCAAACATATTTTAATTTGTTATTTATCTTTACCAGCGAAACAAGTGCTCACATATTCTAGTGCGAACGACTATGGGGACCGTTCCCATCCTAAGCACAATGTTCCCATTTCTATCCTACTTAAAACAAAAGCATTGGGCGCTATCTGTTCTCTTTCTTATTTCCCAATCCCAGGGCTCCGCACGCTGAATTGAACAGATTTCGCGTTATGAATCAGCAGCAAGCAGCAGCGCTTGAGTGTGTGGTGGTGGTGCACCACACACCCAGCAAACCATTCTCTTAACGTGACCATTTTATGACTCACGCAGAAAAGAACTCGGCCCGTGCTGGGGGTTAGATTAGGTCCTTTGGACATGTGGCACCACGATCGACCACGGTCGGTCGAGGAAAAAATGTGTGTACCTTTGAGCCATGGGAATGGAAGTGGCAATGGCAACGCGAATCCGCGCGAGAGCGAAAGGCTATGAAACATTAATGCGGGGCTACCCCCATTGGTACCTATGCTATGGATAAAAACCCGATTCAATCCACCTAAGGTGCCTTTCTAGGGCCTTCGAAAAACAATTTCAACCAAATTCAAGTGACACCATTGAACAAGCGACATCTTGAATTTTCGGACGCCAGATTTTAGATCGCCATCTTGAATATTCCGGTCGCCATATTTGAACTCCGGACATCTTCTACATACCAAATATATCCATATTTCATGATTTTAGAACCTAAAACACCATTAAACCACTGCCATCTTGAATTCCGGTCGTTATTTTTAAACTCCGATCATCTTTCCCATACCAAATATACCCATATTGAATAGTTTTGGAGCCTAAAACTCCATTGAAAAGCCGCCATCTTGGATTTTGGGCCGCCATCTTGAATATTCTGGTTCCCATTTTTGAACCCCGGACATCTTCCCCATACCAAACATACCCATATTGCATGGTTTTAGAGCCTTAAACTCCTTAAAACAGCCGCCTCTTCTAGTTGTGGGCCGCCATCTTGGATTTTGGTTCGCCATCTTTGTGGTATCACAAATCGGTGCAGTTTGATGTGTCGCATAATGGGACTTGGTTCAGTTTCATATACGGCCAGTTTCACCGGTGCCGGTCTGGATCACTAAAATGGTCATACCTCCGGAACGCCTTGACCGATCTGGACCGTTTTCAATTGCAAACAATGCGATAAAATTCCGATTCGATTCGAGCTATAATCCGTGAAATCGGCCAATGGGAAGTGCCTTAAAGGGAATGAACTTTTTTGTGCACAGACATACACACATACACACATACAGACATCATCTCTATTCGTCGATCTGAGTTGATCGGTATATGTGTCTCAACTCTCCGAGCGCCTTCTACCGAAAACTCGTTTTCTAAGTGAACATTTAGCCATTCAGTACGCTTTTGGTAAACGAGAAAGGCAAAAAGGTTCGCATAAAAATTTAACACCGCTTCGGTTAAAATCCAATGCAATCGATGGCGGCGATGGCGGCGCGGCGATGTGGCAGCAAAGTCATAATGTCGTCATACCACACCGCAATAGACCGGGAATAGACCGAAATACCGCTTGACACGTACCTCGAGACAAAGCGGGGCACGTTTCCCGCCCTGTCAATTACAGTGAATACCACCAAACGGAATGATTCATTCCTCGCTGGCTGCTGCCGCCCTTCCATCCAGCCCCAGCGAGCGCAGCAGCATGTGAGCGGGCGATATTCAATTTCAGGTTATTTAACATCCTTCCGGGACGAGCTGCCAAAGACATGAGTGCGCGGCAAGACACAAAATATCCTCACGTTACGGGCGGGTTGTTCTTGGAATCTGGGAAAATTATTGATGAAAATTTAATAACTTTCCCCTCGGTGGCGCGGCAGGCCATCGCACTCACCGCCGTGCCATCCCACTGGGATTCCCGAGAATATGAGGAGGGCAGGCAGCAGACGAAGCACGTTGGGGTAGGTGGACAGAATTCCTGACTGAAACTCGATATTATCATTATTTCGTGACAGTTATGGTTTCACTTGCTTGAGTTGACGTGAGATAAAATGGCGGGATTGGTGGCAAAGTTTCTGGTTCGTATGCAGAAGGTCCTGGGTTCAATCCCTGATCCGTCCCTTTTCTTCCTCTATCTTCTCGACATATACAAATCATGGGTATTCAGATGTTCATAGTAACCGCTAGTCATAAGATATCCAATGAGCATCATTCAGTTGATTCAGTTTTATGGATTTGTCCACATCCAGGCAATAACAGACTGCTGAGAGAAATTCCCCCAAAATCTTTAAAGGGACTCCTCCGCAATTCTGAAAGGCGTCCGATATTATCTAGAAAAGAAAGCAAGACTCTTCTGGCATCTTGATAGGAATTCTCTCTGAATTTTATTAAGCATTTTCCTAAAATCCTGAGAGAGATTCTTCCACATCTATGAGACGGATTGTCTCAGAGTCCCGAGGGGAATTCTCCCAGAATCCTGTGATAGATTTTCTCAGAACCCTAAGAGGGATTTTTCCAGAATCCTGAATAGGATTATCCCAGAATCCATAGATGAATTCTACCAGAATCCTAAGAACAATTCCACAATTGTGGCTTCGTGGTCGTGCGGCTAGTGTCACCAAGCATTTAGTCGCATCGTGCTAGGAGCGCGGGTTCGATTCCCGCCGCAGCTGTCAGGAAAAGTTTTCGGCTGCGCCACTGGGCGTTGCATGCTAGTCCGTTGTCTAGTGTCGTGCTTCCTTCAAAGAGCGAAAAGCTCACTGGAAGTACTAAACGTGTCCGTGTCTTTTAAAATTCCAAGAGCGGATCTTACACATTCTTAAGATAAATACATCTAGAATATACTGAGAGAGATTCTCACAATTTTTTTTTTGAATTCTAAGATGAATTTCCCAAAAAAATAACATAAATGACCCAGAATCCTGAAAAGGGTAGCTTAGAACCATTAGAAGAGTTACTCCAGAATCCTGAAGAAAGGTTCCCTCAAAATACTGGGCGGGATTGCCAAAGAAATCTGAGATATACTCTCACAGAATTCTGTGAGATAGGATTCCCCCAGAATCCTGAGAAGAATTTTTCCAGAATCGTTTTACGTATTCTCTCAGAATTCCCCTAAAATCCTGGGTTGAATCCTTTAGAATGCTGAGAATAATTCTGCCAGGATTCCGTAAGGAGTTCCTCAGAATCCTGAGAGGGATCATTAGAGGGGTTCTTCCAGATTCTTGAGAAACACATATCTAGAAACCTAAAAGGGATTTTTCCGAAAATCTGATAAGGATTCTCCCTGGAAAGGATTACGAAAACTTCTAGAAATGACTTCTCCACCATTCTGAGAAGGATTATTGTGAGAGGTAATCTTACATAAAATAGACAAATTACCGCAGATTCCTGAGAGACATTCCCCAGAATATGTGAAAGGACTCTTCTAAACTCCTCCCAGAACTCTGAGAGTGATTTCTCTAGAATAAATTATATTATTACACAAAAATCTCAAGAGAATCTTCCCATGATCTTGACAGGGATTTTCCCTGATTATAAGAGGGATCCTCCCAGAATCCTGAAAGGAATTTCTGGGAGCAACTGCTCCAGAAAACAGAATTCCACTGGGATTCTCGTAGAATGCTGAGAAAGATTTGTTACGAACCCTAAGAGGAAGCATAAAATCTATGCGAGGGATTCTCCAAAATCCAAATTTCTCTCGAGAATTCTGCCCTAAATCTCGTGAGATTTTTCAAAAAATAATAATTCTGAAAAAAGTGCCCTAAAATCTTGAAAAATATAGGTCCAGAATCCCAAGAATTTCTCCAGAATAATGTGACAAATTTCCCAGAATCTTTAGAGAAATTGCCTAAGAATTCTGACGGGGATTACCCCAGGAAGCCGAATTTTCATAAAATCTTGGTAAGATTACCCGCCGAATACTTAGTGATATTCCCCCAGAATCTTAAAAGGATCTTACGCAGAATCCTGAGAAGAATACCACTAGAAACCTGTGTGAGATTCCACCAGAATCCTGAGAAATATTCCCCCAGTATTCAGAGAGGAATTTCGCCACAATTCTGAGAATGCTGAGTATGATTCTTCAAAAAGTCTGAGAGGAGTACCTGAGAATTCTGAGTGGGATCCTAAGTGAGAGACTTCCAGAATCCTTAGGGGAATCAACCCAGATCATCCAGAAATTTCTCTTAAAATCCTGAAAAAGACTTCACCCCTGGTAGGGAATGCCCCAAAATCCTGAAATGAATTGACTAAAATATTAACGCGCACTGAAACGGCAAAAACTAGCAATAGCCAATGCCTCACAGAAATAATATTATAAACTATCAAAGTCTCTGATAACAGAGAGATGTTACTTCTTTTTATCCTCTGCACAAAAAAAAAACTACTGAAAAATATCTATAAACGTTCCAGTTATTCAAAATAAACCTGATTTTTTATTGCTTCAACCATACCAAGTGTTAGGTACCGTAATCTGGGGGCAAGCTGATCACTTTTCGTCTATTCTTTTAAATAAAATCAGGTACAATGCATATGACTCCAATCAAATATTTTTAAAACGTGTACTGAGTGGACCTGTTTCAAGTTCTGCAAACGAAATTCTTACAAGAAACTGCTGCATTTTGATGTTGATGTTGATCAACCAATGACATAGTATTCTAAGATTGGAAATCATCATCAAGCTGAATCTGAATAACTATTAAAGATTCTTACAGCTAGTGTATTTTGTATGTTAAAAATAAAATAAAGTTTAGTAAATTACAGATTGACCCACATTAAACGCCTAAATATAGGCAATTTACAAAAAAAATCCGTCTTATTTACGCAAAAATATGCTAAACTTGTATGTTAACATCAATTTTAACACAAAGCTATGTTCAATAAGCCTACCATGTATAAATAAAAGTGTTTCGTGAGTCATAACCGATGTACAAGGCCTTGATGGCGATATTTTCATGTAAAATCTTTCACAGTTGGTATAAAAACCGTATAAAAATCTTCAAATATTTTCACACAATTGATGTACGTCAAAAGTTCTTCCATTGAACCAGAATTGTGGCGTCCTCAGCTGTTGAAGGCCGTGGATCCCATAGTGATCAACTTCACCCCGCTGATCAACTACCCCCCAGATTACGTTGGGGTAGGTGGACATAATGCCTGACGGAAACTCGATATTATCATTATTTCGTGATAGCTATGATGGTTTGATTTGTTTGAGTTGGCATGAGATGAAATGACGGGATTGGTGGTCCAGTGACTAAAATGTCTGGTTCGTATGCCGAAGGTCCTGGGTTCAATCCCTGGCCCGTCCCTTTCCTTCCTTTATCTTCACTACATAGAGAAGTGGAACTATATCGGCAGGGCACCTATTTTGGCCACTCTTCTGCTATAACTCAGCCAATTTTGAACCAATTGACACAATATTTAGAATGCGGTGAGATACATACGTATAGTATCTAGCCGTGAACAAAATTTCAAGTCAAATGGTTTGGAAATCATTCAGTAGTAGCGAAAACTGCCCAAAATACCGGCCACTGTCCAAGTGGCTCGCTACCCTATACAAATCAGTCTATCTGATATCGAATGAACCTTATTCAGTTTTAGGGCTTTATCCTCATCTAGACAATAACTCCTGGGATAACTTGCTTATTACCTTGTAAGAAATTCCCGGAGAAATATCGGAAGGAATCTATATGAAATCTTGCGAGAAATCTCTCAAAGATCTATTGGAAAAGCTCGAGAGGTAGTTTGGCATAAATCTTGAGAAAAACTGGAACATCTTGGAAAAAAAATCTGGCAGTTATCTCGGCAGGAAACATTAAGGGAATTCAAGGACGAGTCCCGAAATCCTGGGAGAAACTTCGGACGAAAACTCGCAGGAATACCCAAGAAAACATCGGAAACGCTTTAGAAAACATCCCTGGACGAACTTCTGCAAGAACCTCGTAAAAATCCTGAGAGAAATGGTTGTAAAGCTTTACCGGAAAACCACTTAGAGAAATTCCTTAAAGAACATTGGATAAGTTTTGGAACGATATCCAGGAGAAATCCAGTGAGAAAATTGAGAAAACGTCTGTAAAAAAAATCTCGGGTGGTACCCCAGCAGAGACCCCGTGAAAAGGTCCCGTAGAAATTTTGAGAGAATCTGTGGTAAAAATTCCAAGATCAATTCTCAGAAAAGAAATCCCGAAAGAACACCAAACAATCTTTTAGAAAGTTATTTATGGGATTAGCCAAACTAGTCAATCGGTATCATCAGTTCTACTCAAACTTGTTGACATACTATTATAATTTCCAGTTTTCCATTGGATTTTCATCGAAATCGCATCAGCACATATAACAGACATCCAAATCTAGTGTCAAAACTGTGTTACCAATTTATGGATAGGTCAGATAGTCTGTGGAATTACGGATGGACTTCCTTTATTTTTTTTCCTGGTTTTCTTGACATTTCTTATTGAAAGAAATGTTCGATGGAATTGTCGAATCAATTTCTTGCAATTAACCCAAAAGAATTCTGGGAAAAATCTGGATATACAGTGGAAGACATTCGTTTAGCCGAGGCCAAAAAATTTTCAAAAAAGTGTCAGGAAACTAATACAAAAGATTTTATGACAAAACTTTTTTATGTCAGAGATAGTATATCTAGTACTGTTTTATAAAAATGTGATACATCACACTTACATATACACTGAAACAAAAACGAGGGTAGAAACTCTTCAAATGTCATTTTTTGCCTAGACATTCGTTTAGCCGAGGTAAATGAAAAATTTGTTTTCAATAGATTTTTTGCAATTTCGTGAGTATATTTCGAGGATATACCCCAAGGCATTTAGTTTTTGACGTGTTAGCAAGATAATTTCAAAGTTTATGTTTTTGTGAAATTCAGAGAAATTTTATAAAAAAAATGTCCCGATAAGGAGAAGCGATGATTCATTTCATTTATTTAGTTAACATCAAATTCATGATAATACTAAATCAACAATTTGCCGCCATAATACTCGATTTGCAGCTGCAGCTCTCCAACGTCGGTCACGCCCAACACTCGCCAGATCACGCTCCACCTGGTCCGCCCATCGTGCTCTCTGCGCTCCACGCCTTCTTGTACCAACCGGATGGTTAGCAAACACCAACTTTGCAGGTTTGTTGTCCGGCATTCTTGCAACATGCCCTGCCCACCGTATCCTTCCGGCTTTGGCTACCTTCTGGATGCTGGGTTCGCCATAAAGTGCAGCGAGCTCGTGGTTCATTCTTCTCCGCCACACACCGTTCTCCTGCACGCCGCCGAAGATCGTCTTTAGCACCCGTCGCTCGAAAACTCCGAGTGCTTGCATGTCCTCCTCGAGCATCGTCCACGTCTCGTGCCCGTAGAGAACCACCGGTCTTATTAACGTCTTGTACATGGTACATTTGGTGCGGGGGTGAATCTTTTTTGACCGCAGTTTCTTCTGGAGCCCATAATAGGCACGACTTCCACTGATGATGCGCCTTCGTATTTCACGGCTCACGTTATTGTCAGCCGTTAGCAAGGAACCGAGGTAGACGAATTCTTCTACCACCTCGAAAGTATCCCCGTCTATCGTAACATTGCTGCCAAGGCTTGTCCTGTCTCGCTCAGTCCCACCTACCAGCATGTACTTTGTCTTAGCCGCATTCACCACCAGTCCGACCTTTGCTGCTTCACGTTTCAGGCGGATGTACTGTTCTGCCACCGTTCCAAATGTCCTAGCAATAATATCCATGTCATCCGCAAAACATACAAATTGGCTGGATTTCGTGAAGATCGTACCCCGGCTGTTGAGCCCGGCTCGTCGCATAACACCTTCCAGGGCGATGTTGAATAGTAGGCAGGAAAGTCCATCACCTTGTCGTAGTCCCCGTCGAGATTCAAATGAACTGGATAGTTCACCCGAAATCCTTACGCTGTTCTGCACACCGTCCATCATTGCTCTTATCAGTCTAGTCAGCTTCCCGGGAAAGCTGTTCTCGTCCATAATTTTCCATAGCTCTGTGCGGTCGATACTGTCGTATGCCGCTTTGAAGTCGATGAACAGGTGATGCGTTGGGACCTGGTATTCACGGCATTTCTGGAGGATTTGCCGTACGGTGAAGATCTGGTCCGTTGTCGACCGGCCGTCGATGAAACCGGCTTGGTAACTTCCCACGAACTCATTTACTTTAGGTGAAAGACGACGGAAGATGATCTGGGATAGCACTTTGTAGGCGGCATTCAAAATGGTGATCGCTCGAAAGTTCTCACACATTAACTTGTCGCCTTTCTTGTGGATGGGACAGATTATCCCTTCCTTCCACTCCTCCGGTAGCTGTTCGGTTTCCCAGATCTTGACAACTAACTGGTGCAGACAGGTGGCCAACTTTTCCGGGCCCATCTTGATGAGTTCCGCTGCGATACCGTCCTTACCAGCCGCTTTGTTGTTTTTGAGCTGGTGGATGGCATCCTTAACTTCCCTCAGCGTGGGAGTTGGTTCGTTCCCGTCCTCTGCTGCACCAACATAGTCATTTCCTCCGCTGCCTTGGTCCACCGTGCCTACATTCTCTTCGCCATTCAGGTGCTCGTCGAAGTGCTGCTTCCACCTTTCGATCACCTCACGTTTGTCCGTCAGGAGGCTCCCGTCCTTATCCCTGCAGATTTCGGCTTGCGGCACATAGCCTTTGCGGGATGCGTTGAGCTTCTGGTAGAACTTGCGTGTTTCCTGTGAACGGCACAGCAGTTCCAATTCCTCGCACTTCGCTTCTTCCAGGCGGCGCTTTTTCTCCCGGAAGAGACGGGTCTGCTGCTTCCGCTTCTGTCTGTATCGCTCCACATTCTGTCGGGTTCCATGCTGCAGCATTACCGCCCGCGCTGCATCCTTCTCCTCCAGAACCGCTCTGCACTCCTCGTCGAACCAATCGTTTCGTCGACTCCGTTCTACGTACCCGATAGTGCTCTCAGCTGCGTTGTTGATGGCTGCTTTGATTGTACTCCAGCAGTCCTCTAGAGGGGCCACATCGAGCACACCCTCGTCCGGCAACGCTGCCTCGAGATTCTGCGCGTATGCGGTGGCGACATTCGGTTGCTTCAGTCGCTCTAGATCGTACCGGGGCGGCCGCCGGTAATGTACGTTGTTAATAACGGAGAGTTTTGGGCGCAGTTTAACCATCACCAGGTAGTGATCGGAGTCGATATTAGCGCCACGATAGGTCCTGACGTCGATAATGTCGGAGAAGTGCCGTCCATCAATCAGAACGTGGTCGATTTGCGATTCCGTTTGTTGTGGTGATCTCCAGGTGTAACGATACGGGAGGCTGTGCTGGAAGAAGGTGCTACGTATGGCCATGTTCTTGGAGGCGGCGAAATCGATGAGGCGTAGGCCATTTTCGTTCGTCAGCTGGTGGGCGCTGAACTTTCCAATCGTCGGTCTGAATTCCTCCTCCTGGCCTACCTGAGCGTTTAGATCCCCTATGATGATCTTGACGTCGTGGTTTGGGCAGCGGTCGTACTCGCGTTCGAGCTGCGCGTAAAATGCGTCTTTGTCATCATCAGTGCTTCCGGAGTGAGGACTGTGCACGTTTATTATGCTAATGAAGCGATGATAAACAAATTTATTTAAGAAAAATGATTTCTGTAAACATCCAAACGTAAGCTGCATTAGCAGTTCTGGAAATATGGCACAGAATTATTGTTAGAAATGTTCAAATCATTACATAAAATGTCATGAAAAAATAAGTATATTGGTTTTTGGTTGGTTAAACCTTAAAATGGGATTGGTAGAAGCTAAAATAAATAGTTCTGCGTTGAAATAAAGACGTGCCCTAATGCCTGTGGAGTATTTCTGTCTGATTCTAGCATTACCAAATGAGTTAGAAGACTGCTAAGTGAAAGAACTTCAAGAAGTGTCAGAATTTTTGTACCCTGTTTATTTAAAAGCAGATGCTCATACAAAAATGCAAGATATAGTCAAACAATTGGCTTATTTCATTCAATTCGAAGAAATACATTACAAATGAGTCTTAGTATTGAACCACATTCATTTTTAACATGATTTATTTGAAAAAAAAAACGAAAAATTTGAAAAATTATGAAACAAGTAGTTCATGCTAGAAATTTGAATACTTTCGGTGCCATTTCTCAAATTGTGAGCCATCCAATGTATGTGATTTCAGCCACAATACAGTCTAGAAGATGTTAGGAGCTATGAGAGGACGTAATAGTAGTAGAAGCTGTGATTTATGCAAGTGAATCCATCATATTTCATCAAAACAATATTTAAATACGTGATTTTTTTCTGTAAAAAACATTGTTTTTCGTAAATTTTCAACCTGCACTCGTCATGAAACATTCATTAGATTCTCCTGAAACACTTCCGATAAAAATGAATACATCAAATCTCAATTTGGAAACATTTACAATATTATGACATATTTATAGGAGATACATGTAAAATTAATACGGCAACACTTCCGAAAACAATCAAATTCATGATTTACAAGCCGATCTATAATACAGGTCGCCATACAAAACGATTTTGTTGGATATTTTTAGAAATCGGTTAGTTTTTTATTATGGAATTCTAAAAATTGTACAATTCGGCTAAACATTCAGGCAAAAATTGACATTTGAAGAGTTTTTACCGTCGTTTTTGTTTCAGTGTATATGTAAGTGTGATGTATCACATTTTATAAAACAGTGCTAGATATACTATCACTGGCATAAAAAAGTTTTATCATAAAATCTTTTGTATGAGTTTCCTGACACATTTTTGAAATTTTTTTGGCTTTGATAAACGAATGTCTATCACTGTATTTCTAAGCCAATCTTTAAAAAAAAATACAATTACACCGTCTTTGACCTTGCGGCCTCTACACGGGAAAAAATATGTAATTAAAATTCAACGAGAAATGATGCACATAAAGGGAATGCTAGAGTTAGTGCACTTTTACATGAGATATAATGTAAAATTACATTATCATTGTGTAAATTTCCGCCAACCATCGCGTAATCGCGTAAATCATCATGGACACCAACCGTTTACGCGACTATTAGCGGAAATTTACACAAACGTAACGTAATTTTACATGATATCTCATGTAAATATGCACTAACTCTAGCATTTCCTTTATGTGCATGATTTTTCGCTGAATTTTACATGAATATTTTTTTCTGTGTACAGTGTTCAGTCGGACGACACATACAACACCCAGTGGCCCAGTGGAGAATTTTTCGATTGACGAAAAGTTTTCCCCGACTGGAGCGGGAATCGAACCAGCACTCCGAGGCTTCCGAAACACCTAAACGATTGACGCCGCTAACTGCAAGACCACGAAGCCCACCGAGCCCATCTTTGTTTTGTTGTTTGAGTATACGAATCCAATAGGAAGCGAGGAAGTCAATCATTTTAATCAACTTCCTCGCAGTGTTTATGCTATTTTTATACTATGCTATACCTATGTCAAGATAATTCAGTTTCCCATTTGAAAAGCTAACGCATTTTCTGGAGAAGTATGAAAAAAAACAATGTGGGTGACGTAGACATTTTGGAAAGTAAGAGTTTTGCCCGGAGCTACGCCCCATACAAATTTTATTTTGTTTTTGTATGGAAATAAAATACTAAAGGAAGTTGGAGCAGACAAAAATTTGATCCACGTGGTTTACAAAAAGCATCGAATGTTCAAATATGCAGTTTTTGGTAGGCCATACACCCAAACTCCAACAGAATTTCACCAAAAATCATCAAAAAAGGTTTACAAGACTACCAAGAGAAATTTCCATTCATTTCATCAATCGTTCCCCTTTGAATCCGTCAAAAGATTCTTGTGCATTTTTTCCATTATATTTGATAGAATTTCTGCTACACTTCACTTAAACTTTACACAGATTCTATATAATACTCGAACAACACAAAATTTATTTGATGCCTCTCTTATATTTTATTTTGCTTACATTTTGGCCATTGACTTCTTTGAGGATGTCGATCAAAATATGGGGATGAACTTGAGAAAGAACATAAATATTTGAAAATGTCGACAGGTCTTTTGTACTTGTGCCTCCAGGATTTTTTTTAAAATTTTTTCATCAGTTTTTAAATAAATATCTCAAAGGATTCTTTTTTTTTGGAACTAGGGTACGGGTTTCTTCAGGCTTTGCTTCAAGAATTCTTGCAGAAATTTCTAAACAATTCTTTTAAAGATTGCTTCAGTAATAATTACATATTTTCTTCTAGAAATTTTTGAAGGTATACTCTCAGTGATTATGCTAAAATTTCCTCCAGCATTTTTTCTTCGAGATTTCTCATGGAATTCTACTTGAATTTTCTCATGAAATTCTTTTTGAATTTCTCTGCGGGCCTCCAATGGAATTGCTCAAGGTGTTCCTCAAAATATTCCTTAAAAATGCCATTCCGGCAAACATTCCTTTACAGTTTCTTGCAGGATTACATCTAGAAATTCTGGCATAAATTCTTCCAGTGATATCTTCGCAGATTCTCTCAGAGATTCTTGCAGGAATTCCTCTATGGACGCCTTCAGTTTTGTTTTCTAAGAGTTTTATTTTTATTTTTATTTTTGTGTATTTTATTTTTTTCTAAGAGTTCGTTCAAACTTCTCCATGAGTTTTTTAAGAAATAATACTAGGAGTACCTGTGTGTACCAGGAGTAGTGCAGAGTATTCTTCTGTTCTTCCTAGTGTTCCTTTAGAGATTCCATAAAACAATATTTTCCTTATGGCATTTACTCAGTTATTCCACGAAGAATTCCTCCAAGATTATGGTTTGAAAAATAAAAATAAAAATAGCAAGCCTTTCACTCATATCTTAAGAAGTTGTACAAGAAATTCTTCGAAGCATTTCTCCTGAGATATCTCCAGTAGTTCTTGCAGGAATTGATTTTTTTAAGAAATCTCCAACCTTCTGTTCAGAGATTCAGGAAACCTTAAGAATTCCTCCAGTAATATGTTGTGCAATTTCAGATAGATCTGCTGAAAATTCTCTGGAGAGATCTTTGAAAGAATTCCAGGAAATATTTCTGTTAGAACCGCAAAGAGAGCCTCCAAATCTCCAAAGAGAACCTTTGTGGGATATTCTGCTGGAATCCCTGAAGGAATTTCTCAAGGAATTTATGAATAACTTTTTTTCATGACCCACTTTTGGAGAAATCCCTTGCTGATATTTTTTAAAGAAAACTCAAAATACTGAACGAGTCAGTGGAAATTTCTAAAGGAACTTCTGTAGGAATTTAAAAAAAAATCATAAAGAAATTTTCAAGGAAATCTACAGTATAAATCCCGTAAAAAATCTAATTGTATTTTTGAAAAAATCGCAGGGATTTTTTTGCAGAAATTCCTGGGGGAACTCTAGGACCACTTTTCGGTAAACGCTTGGTGAAAAAAAAATGTTGGGAAACTTTGGAAGAGTTCCTGGAGGTATCTTTCAAGTACTTGGGGTACTTGGAGAATTTTATTACCAAAAAAAAATAAAAAAAATACAATGGAACTGCTCTAGAAACTCCTAGGAAATGGTCCTGGAGAAATTTTTGAATCCGAGGATTTTTTGGAGAAAATGCTGGAGGAATTTCTGGGAAAATATAAGGAGGAATACTACTGAAACTCCTGATTCTATACCAACTTTTTGTTTGGTTTTATTTACGTTTATTTTAACGTTTGCTACTTTACTTTATACTTTACAAACTTCTGCACGAATTAGTGGAGAAATTGGTGCTAGAATCACTGAAAGTCATAATGCAAGAATCTCCCGAGGATTTTTTGCTGGTGAAGTAATCAAAAAAAAATTTTCTAAGTTACAATATACGAAAATTTGAAAAGTTTTGTGACATATTAATTTTGCACCATACGTGCATTCAAACAGTCCAATAACAAGCTTTCATATGCTGGATAACTTAAAACATATATTCCATTCTCAAAATATTATTATTTTACTTTTTTCGAATAATTCATTTTTCAATTTTATGACTTAGGCCACTTTGGCAGTGAAAATGTCATTGAAATACAAGAGCTAGTATACTTTTAATTAAGAATCATAAAAGTACAATACATTAACTTTGTTATAAGGTGAAATAAAGTTTAAAAATATCAATTTCGTTTTTTGAGAGTTTTGGCCGCCCCTTTGTATGGAGCCCGACCAATGTGCAGCGATCTAAGAAAACACCCAAGCAGGATTGCTTTTGAGCGAATGCTCTCTCGATATCGTAAACAACTTTGAGCAAAAGTTTCACAGTGGACTTTCCAGATTGGTAAGCATGTTGGTTCACATGAAGAGGCACACTGGCCAGATGCACATCACGGATGTGATGATCGACAATGCGTTCTAAGCATTTCAGAAGAAAAGAGGTCAAACTGATAGGTCTAAGACTCTTTGCTTCTTCATACGACGCACGACCCACTTTCGGAATAAACTTTAAAGTAATATCCCGCCAGGATTTGGGAATATACCCGGTAGCAAAACTGCAAACAAGTATTTTTTTCAAAACATGTTTGAAATAATCAAATCCCTTCTGAAGCAAAATAGGATAAATCCCATCTGCCCCAGGAGATTTGAAAAGAGCAAAGCTATTTAGTGCCCATTCAATCGATTCTAAAGTTATGATACTCCGAGCCGAAGCTAGAGAATTATTACTACAAGAAAATACATCAGATTCATCCGAAGATGTAATATCCACACATCCAGGGAAGTGTGTACTAAATAAAATGTATACTGAAATTCTTCTGAATATTTTTAGAAATTTCTCCAACAAAATTTTTAGTCAGAATTCCTCCAGGAATTCCTTTACATGTACTCTTTCAAAAAAAAGTATCAAGGAACCATTTAGAAAATTTCTTCAGGATTGCCATTAGATATTTCTGCACTATGCTATTGACGATCAGAGTAGTGATCCGCCATACAAAACTTCCCAGTTTTTCCTGACAAAAATAGAAATTGATGAAGTCCGTCCAAAATTTGACTATAATTCATGTGCAATTCATACCACCAGACGAAGAACGATATTTCTAACCCTTGAGAAAGATGGCATAGTCCATCGAAACGTCGGGCATCGAAAATATATATCGTTTTGACTGCACCGGAGACTGCGAGGCCGAAAACCCCCAAGTACAAAATTACCAGTCGATAGCATCCACAAGATTACCGAAGATGGCGCATATTAATACCATCAATTTCTATCAACGAATTGGCAACGAACATGGCGAAGCAAACAGGGAAACTCTGAAGACTACTAGATATCATTTATCTGTCTGTCTGTCTGTGTGTCTGTCTGTCTGTCTGTCTGTCTGTCTGTCTGTCTGTCTGTCTGTCTGTCTGTCTGTCTGTCTGTCTGTCTGTCTGTCTGTCTGTCTGTCTGTCTGTCTGTCTGTCTGTCTGTCTGTCTGTCTGTCTGTCTGTCTGTCTGTCTGTCTGTCTGTCTGTCTGTCTGTCTGTCTGTCTGTCTGTCTGTCTGTCTGTCTGTCTGTCTGTCTGTCTGTCTGTCTGTCTGTCTGTCTGTCTGTCTGTCTGTCTGTCTGTCTGTCTGTCTGTCTGTCTGTCTGTCTGTCTGTCTGTCTGTCTGTCTGTCTGTCTGTCTGTCTGTCTGTCTGTCTGTCTGTCTGTCTGTCTGTCTGTCTGTCTGTCTGTCTGTCTGTCTGTCTGTCTGTCTGTCTGTCTGTCTGTCTGTCTGTCTGTCTGTCTGTCTGTCTGTCTGTCTGTCTGTCTGTCTGTCTGTCTGTCTGTCTGTCTGTCTGTCTGTCTGTCTGTCTGTCTGTCTGTCTGTCTGTCTGTCTGTCTGTCTGTCTGTCTGTCTGTCTGTCTGTCTGTCTGTCTGTCTGTCTGTCTGTCTGTCTGTCTGTCTGTCTGTCTGTCTGTCTGTCTGTCTGTCTGTCTGTCTGTCTGTCTGTCTGTCTGTCTGTCTGTCTGTCTGTCTGTCTGTCTGTCTGTCTGTCTGTCTGTCTGTCTGTCTGTCTGTCTGTCTGTCTGTCTGTCTGTCTGTCTGTCTGTCTGTCTGTCTGTCTGTCTGTCTGTCTGTCTGTCTGTCTGTCTGTCTGTCTGTCTGTCTGTCTGTCTGTCTGTCTGTCTGTCTGTCTGTCTGTCTGTCTGTCTGTCTGTCTGTCTGTCTGTCTGTCTGTCTGTCTGTCTGTCTGTCTGTCTGTCTGTCTGTCTGTCTGTCTGTCTGTCTGTCTGTCTGTCTGTCTGTCTGTCTGTCTGTCTGTCTGTCTGTCTGTCTGTCTGTCTGTCTGTCTGTCTGTCTGTCTGTCTGTCTGTCTGTCTGTCTGTCTGTCTGTCTGTCTGTCTGTCTGTCTGTCTGTCTGTCTGTCTGTCTGTCTGTCTGTCTGTCTGTCTGTCTGTCTGTCTGTCTGTCTGTCTGTCTGTCTGTCTGTCTGTCTGTCTGTCTGTCTGTCTGTCTGTCTGTCTGTCTGTCTGTCTGTCTGTCTGTCTGTCTGTCTGTCTGTCTGTCTGTCTGTCTGTCTGTCTGTCTGTCTGTCTGTCTGTCTGTCTGTCTGTCACCCAAACAGTACTGGAAGAGTTTGAGGCCATGACGTCAAACAAACTTGTATTGTATTGAACCATCCCTGGAGATGGTAAAGTATATAGCAAAACTGTCTATGTGGACAATTTCAGCCATCAAATCAGCTGTGTTACTCCTCCGCACCACGGAAGTGACATGCAGCTACAAATACACCGCCGGAAAAAGCGATATTTTCCGGAAGCCACTCACGTTTTCAATTAATAATGAGTCCTGAAGATTTGCAGCAACATGGTCCGTCCTGTGTGTGTGTGCATATTCCACCTCCCGAGGGCGAGAGGACCACCAACGGCGAATGAAACGCTGTATGTCTTCCACCCCGAAGCTCTCGAAGCTTCCGTCAATCCACCTCACTTTATTTAACACAACCCGCACTGAAAGTGGTACGCAATTATAGAAAAAAAAGGTTAGATTTATCGATTAGGAGTATAGTTTTAATGGAACCCAACCGAAAAGTGCACAGCAAACAATCTCCAGGCATGCCGAATGGCAGACGACGTGACACGTTAGAAAAGTGGGAGCTACCACATGACCGGACCCAAAACGAGTCGCCGGGTGGGCGCCTGCCTACACATCTCACTTCACTGGAAGCTATCTGCCGTCGTCGTAGAACGACGTGACACGATGCTACTACTTGTTTATCCTTCATTCAGCCGAATTACGTGCGAGATCGATGCGACACGCACAATTCGGTCGTCATTCAGATTCAGCTGTTAGGCAGTTAGGCCAGACCGCAATTGAAAAACGCCTGAAACATGATCTGTGTTTTAAACAGAGACCGAGAGGCAGACGACGACTGTTCTAGGCTGGCCGTTGTTGTTACTTTAATCGCATTTCGTCGTTACAATTTGATTACAGTGATTCAACGCACTGATGGTAGACTATAGGTTGCGGCGTGCTTGTAGGTCCGTTTAATTTGAGGGGAGATCTGGTTCTTTGTTGTCGGTCAACGTATTTCTTCAAAGTGACTCAGCTCGCCTTCTACAGAGGAGGTTACTAATTGCCTCGGCAGGTTGTGTGCTACCGGTACTAATTATTTAGCGAAGTGGTGGTTATAATTCCTTTGGTCTGTACATGGTAAGCGGTCTATGGTACATGTGCTGTTAAATTGTATGATTTAGAAGTTGAGTACTTGTTCCAGCGGTAAATTGTCCTATAAGCATTCGACAAAACGTGGAAACAGGGCCGATTGAGGGGGTAGTGGGGCCATGGCCCCGGGACCCACATTTTTGAGGGACCTAAATTCATGAGGATGTCGGAGTGTTGGTGAGATATGATTGCCAGAGGGTTCGCACATTGGTGCGTGGATGCCAGGCGTAAGACGAAAGATTAGTGTGGTTATGACATACTCTGAAGGTGATGCGGCACAGTTCGCCTGATTGCATAACTCGTAGGCGTTATCTAATAGATTGACACTGTGCTGTGGAGGTTTGGAAGGAAGGAACCCGACTTTTTCAATCTGTTTCTGTTCTAGTGATGACTATGAAGATGTGAATGTACATGAGTTACAAAGTAGAAGGTTCCGGGACATTTGGCCGAATGCTGTTTGGCCGAATGCCGATTGGCCGAAAAAGGTAGTGATGAACTTAATGGATTATGCCACTGTTTTCTCTATCAGTATAACTCGAAAGAACAGCCTATGATTCAAAGAAGGAAAAATCTGTAACAAAAATTCTCAGTCATAGTTCATCTTCGCAGTCGCGCACCTTACCGATGGGTAAAGGTAAATACACCCCGCAGGCAGTTTCCAAAAACAAGGTGTTAATCAAGACGGCGGGTGTAAATTACCGCATACGGAACGTGCTGACACGAGTGGGGCTAACGAAATATATTCGTGTGTTTGCTGCTCCTTCCTAACATCCGACTTAGATAGGCCGCCCAGGCATTTATCACACCATACCCAGCCCAGCCCCCAGCAGCAGCGACAGCTCGCTTCATCATCCCTCATCGCCCGCGCCACTCTTATCTCGCCCATTTTCTGGCCAATTTGTCAACAGAAGAACCTCGCGCGCTAAGGCGACTGTGTGGCGGGTGGTGTGGTGGAGACAAACAAACGCGCAGTGCTTTTATCTTGTCGCATCCGAACAACGCAACAAGACAAACCTAATGCCACTCGCGCAAACAAATGCGGCCGCCGCGGGTCGGATGGTTGCCGGTGAACTTACGAAAGAGCGTTCATTGTTTGCCTTTTGGCCCTAAACTTTTCGCCCAATTTGGCTGTTGCGCTAGCAGGCGAGATATTCGTCGGAGCATCGATAAGGCAGGCACCGCCCCACCACTGACTGCTGGCTGCAGTGCCTTCGAAACTTTCCGAGAGTACGGCGAAAAATTAAGCAATTCAATTAAGATCAAATGCCACTTAATTTTCCTCTGTTTTTCTCATCGCGCAGCAGAGGACACACAACATCTGAGCGCCTGTCCCATCCCACTGCTGCTATCCGTATGGTTGACTAATGAAAGACCCATTCCAACAAATTGATTCAATTTGCATACACTTGCTAGCATAGATTTGACAGGAAAAAAAATCTGGTTTCTCACATTCTCCCTTCCAGGGCGCGGTATGTGTTCGTCTCTAAATTATCATAATTCAAACAAACGCAGTTACTCCCATCGCCTCTAGATATTGCGCCGTTTGTCACTGTGGGCAAAAACGGGTTCCAGTGCAGATGTTTTCAGTTTAGACTTTTCAGAAAGGGAAACAACTCCAACGCTTGTGGTAGAAGCTTCCCAACGCTTCTGGGAGAAGGTCCCCAACGCTTCTGGGAGAAGCTCTCCAACGCTTCTGGAAGAAGTTCCTCAACGCTTCTGGGAGAAGCTCTCTAACGCTACTCCCAGAAGCTTTTCATCGCTTCTGGTAGAAGCTCCCCAATGCTTCTGGACGCTTCTGGAAGAAGCTCCTCAACTCTCCAATGCTTCTAGAAGAAGCATTCCAAGCTCTCCAATGCTTCTAGAAGAAGCTCCTTAACGCTTTTGGGAGAAGCTCTCCAACGCTTCTGGAAGAAGCTCCTCAACGCTTCTGGTAGAAGCTTTCCAACGCTTCTGGGAGAAGCTTTCCAACGCTTTTGGGAGAAGCGCCGCAACGCTTCTGGGAGAAGTTCCCCAACGCTTTTGGGATAAGCTCCCCAACGCTTCTGGGAGAAGCTCCCCAACGCTTCTGGGAGAAGCTCCCCAACGCTTCTGGGAGAAGCTCCCCAACGCTTCTGGGAGAAGCTCCCCAACGCTTCTGGGAGAAGCTCCCCAACGCTTCTGGGAGAAGCTCCCCAACGCTTCTGGGAGAAGCTCCCCAATGCTTCTGAGAGAAGCTCCCCAACGCTTCTGGGAGAAGCTCCCCAACGCTTCTGGGAGAAGCTCCCCAACGCTTCTGGGAGAAGCTCCTCAACGCTTCTGGGAGAAGCTCCCCAACGCTTCTGGGAAAAGCTCCCCAACGCTTCTGGGAGAAGCTCCCCAACGCTTCTGGGAGAAGCTCCCAAACGCTTCTGGGAGAAGCTCCCCAACGCTTCTGGGAGATGCTCCCCAACGCTTCTGGGAAAAGCTCCCCAACGCTTCTGGGAGAAGCTCCCCAACGCTTCTGGAAGAAGCTCCCCAACGCTTCTGGGAGAAGTTCCCCAACGCTTCTGGGAGAAGCTCTCCAACGCTTCTGGGAGAAGCTCCCCAACGCGTCTGGGAGAAGCTCTCCAACGCTTCTGGGAGAAGCTCCCCAACGCTTCTGGGAGAAGCTCCCCAACGCTTCTGGGAGAAGCTCCAAAACGCTTCTGGGAGAAGTTCCCCAACGCTTCTGGGAGAAGCACCGCAACGCTTCTGGGAGAAGTTCCCCAACGCTTCTGGGAGAAGCTCTCCAACGCTTCTGGGAGAAGCTCCCCAACGCGTCTGGGAGAAGCTCTCCAACGCTTCTGGGAGAAGCTCCCCAACGCTTCTGGGAGAAGCTCCCCAACGCTTCTGGGAGAAGCTCCAAAACGCTTCTGGGAGAAGTTCCCCAACGCTTCTGGGAGAAGCTCCCCAATGCTTCTGGGAGAAGCTCCGCAACGCTTCTTGGAGAAGCTCCGCAATGCTTCTGGGAGAAGCTCCGCAACGCTTCTGGGAGAAGCTCACCAACGCTTCTAGGAGAAGGTCTTCAACGCTTCTGGGAGAAGCTCCCCAACGCTTCTGAGAGAAGTTCCCCAACGCTTCTGGTAGAAGCTCGCCAACGCTTCTGGGAGAAGCTTCTCTACGCTTCTGGGGAAGCTCGCCAACGCTTCTGGAAGAAGCTCTCCAACGCTTCTGGGAGAAGCTCCCCAACACTTCTAGTAGAAGCTCTCCAACGCTTCTGGAAAAAGCTTTTCTACGCTTCTGGGTAAAGCTCCTCAATGCTTCTGAGAGGACCTCTCTATTGCTTTTTACTGAAGCTTTTCATCACTTCTCGGAGAAGCTCCCCAACGCTTCTGGGAGAAGCTCCCCAACGCTTCTGGGAGAAGCTCCCCAACGATTCTGGGAGAAGTTCCCCAACGCTTCTGGGAGAAGTTCTCCAACGCTTCTGGGAGAAGCTCCCCAACGCTTCTGGGAGAAGCTCCCCAACGTTTCTGGGAGAAGCTCCCCAACGCTTCTGGGAGAAGCTCTTAAACGCTTCTGGGAGAAGTTCCCCAACGCTTCTGGGAGAAGCGCCGCAACGCTTCTGGGAGAAGTTCCCCAACGCTTCTGGGAGAAGCTCCCCAATGCTTCTGGGAGAAGCTCCGCAACGCTTCTTGGAGAAGCTCCGCAACGCTTCTGGGAGAAGCTCCGCAACGCTTCTGGGAGAAGCTCACCAACGCTTCTAGGAGAAGTTCTTCAACGCTTCTGGGAGAAGCTCCCCAACGCTTCTGGGAGAAGCTCCCCAACGCTTCTGGAAAAAGCATTTCTATGCTTCTGGGTAGAGCTCCTCAATGCTTCTGAGAGGACCTCTCTATTGCTTCTTACTGAAGCTTTTCATCACTTCTCGGAGAAGCTCCCCAACGCTTCTGGGAGAAGCTCCCCAACGCTTCTGGGAGAAGCTCCACAACGCTTCTGGGAGAAGCTCTCCAACGCTTCTGGGAGAAGCTCCCCAATGCTTCTGGGTGAAGCTCCCCAAGTTGTTGTTTTTTATTAACGTGTATTTTATCTTATGCTAATGCTACACTACATCTGGGAGAAGCTCCCGAACGCTTCTGGGGGAAGCTCCTCAAGGCTTCTGCAAGGAGCTCCCCAACGCTTCTGGCAGAAGCTCCTCAACGCTTCTGGGTAAAACTACTCAATTCTTATAAGAGAAGTTCCTCAAGGTTTCTGCAAGGAGCTCTCCAACGCTTCTGGAAGAAGTTCCTCATCGTTTTTGGCTGAAACTCCCCCCAACGCTTCTGGAAAAATCTCCTCAAGGCTTCTGCAAGAAGCTCTCCCATTCTCTTATATGCTTCTGGGTAAGGCTCTCCAACGCTTCTGGGAGAAGCTCTTCAACGCTCCTAAGCTGGGATTGTCGGCTATGGATCCAGGGCGATCTTACGGAGGTTCCAGGTTGTTCCATGTCGAATTCAGAGGACTTTCAGGGAACTTCTTAGAGGGAGAGCGTTTCAAGGGAAGAGGTTTTTAGGAACGTTTCAATGGGACTCAAGAAGTTCCAGGGATATTTTATAGGTATCAAGGACAGTTCCAGGAAAATTCCAGAGGCTGCAGTTGATTTGAACGCGCTGCAGAACCAGAGAGCGTCACAAATTCACCGAAACCATCATGAAATACTTAACAGGCCCTGAAATCCCTATTAAATACATACAAACGCTTTTGAAACCCCTAAAAATTCCTAAATTAACGTAAAAAGTAGAGTGGGTCTCAGCGGCGTTTCAAGACATGAAAAATCAGAGACCTTTTGAATGGTTTAAGAGGGTCTTAGAGTGTATTCAGGGGTATTTGGAGCTATTAATGGGGTTTCAGGAACGATTCAAGGAATATCCAAGAGCCCCAAAGGATTTGAACATTCAGAGATTCCAGGAGGGTTTTAGAGAGGTTTCACAAGCCTTTCAGGAGGTTTAAAGAATTCAGAGTATTGTTTTAAGGTTTCAGGTAGTTTAAATGGCTTCATGGCAGTCCTTTCCCCAAAACTACAATAAAACCCTCAAGTAATACCATTAAAATTCCCATTCTTCCTAAAACCCTCTAGAAGGCACGTAAAGTCCTACGCAAGTTAATGAAATCCTCTTGAAATGGCCTTGAAACCTCCAAAAACTTCCTAAACCCTCTCTGAAATCCTCCTCTGACACATCTTGAAACGCACTTGAAAACCATTGATACCACTAGGACCACCTTGAAATCTTTTTGAAACCACCTGGAACCTCCTAGAATTCCTGAAGTCGCGAGATCTCTCTAAAACGCCCCTGATAGCTCCTTAAACACCCTTAAAACCTATTAAAGTCCCATCGAAAGCATTTCTCGTGCACATAATCGTTGCCCGAAATGGCATAACAGCTTTAATCAAAATAAGAGTACAGTTTTGAATCCGCCGGAGCACTACAAATTTAAAATACAAGTCAAAAAAGAATGTGAAGCACAAAGTACGAACTACAACATAAGAAAACTTCTCTTATTTATGCAACAAATATTTTCTACCCGTAATAAAGTCCCAGAAAACATCTTTGGGAAATCTCTCTGGAAACCCTTTGACACTCCCCTGGAACTCTTCCAAAACCCCCAAATGATTTTTTTCAAGAAATTCCGGTGAAATATGTATTGAGACATTTGTTGTATTTTTGGAACAAGTTCTTTACAAAGCTTTGGAGAAATCTCTAACATAGTTTCTTGATGCCTTCATTTGAAAATTGGGATTTTTTGGTTACTGGTACATCTTGAGAAAGTTTTAAGAGTTTCTTGGATTTTTGGAAAAATGATTGCATTGACTTCTGAACGTCACTTAGGAATTCTGTCAGGGAATATGTGGCTTCCGGAAATCATCTTTAAGTGCAAGAAGACACTCTCTGAAATAGTTGGAGAAATTATCAGCAAAATTGGAATCCCAAATCAGTTACTAGTAAATCTGTCTGACGAATGACGAATTCTTCCCGAGGACGGATTGATGAGTATTTAGAATTTAGGAAAAATATCTGACGGAATTCCTATCAGAATATATAAATGTACTTCAAACAAACTAGTAATTTCTGAAGAAATTCCTCAAGGGATTTTTTTTCCTAAAATTTCCGAAAAGTTTACACTTTAAGCGTTCTTTTAAACGAACTTCCAAGGATTTATTCCAAAACTTTCTCCGGTGTTTGCTTAAGAAATTGCTCCAAGATTTTTTTTTTTTTGGAGTCTGAAGTTCTGTCAGAAAATCTTCCTGGGATTTCTTTAGAAATTCCTTTGGGGACGCCTAAAAAAATGGTGAGATCCATTCGAGAATTTTCTGCAGGGGTTCCTATAGAAGCTGCCCTAGGGGTTCCTTCACAAATTTTTCATGGGATTCTTTCAGAAAATCTCCTATGGCTGTTATTATAAATTCAACTAATAGATTCTTCAGGAATATCTCCAGATTTCTTAGCAAATTTCTTCAAGTATTAATTTGAGAAAACTTCCACAGATTTTTCGATAACTCTTTCATGGACCTTCGCTGAAAACCATTCTAAAATTCATTTAAACAATCTTTAACGAGTTCCTGAAAAATTCTCTCGGTGATTCTCAAAGAAACTCTCTCGGAAACTCTTTTGGAAACTCCTCGTAGATTTATTTAAAAAAATTATCCGGAAAATCCTGAAGAAATTCAGTCAGAAATTCATTCACAACTCAGAGTTCTTTCAAGGGATTCTTTTGGACTTTAGAATGTCCTCCTGAAATTTCTCCAAGAACTCCTTAAGAGAGTCTTGCACGGATGGCTTCCAGAAGTGTTGCATGGATTCCTATAGAAAAACTTCAGGAATTACTCTGAAAGACTGCCAAGGCCGGAAAGCATAACGTTTCTCTTATAAATATTGCATCAGAAATTACTCTACGAAATTCATAGCAAATTCAAAAATACGCCATGGATTTTTTTTTGGGAAATGATTCAAGGATACATTAGAATTACAAATTCAGAACTCCTTTAGAATTTTCTCAGAAGCTTTCTCCAAAGTTTTCTTTGGAAATTCTACAAGAGATTACACCGTTCAACACTAAATTTTGTTATGTAATGAGAAAAAAAAATAACAGGGGTTTGGGACCCTAGAAGTGTCATAGTGAAGGAATTTTTGAAAAATATGGGACCGGGCCTTCACAGTTCAAAACCGAAGTTTGTATGGAGAACTTGATATGTGCATTAGAACGTTCCGTGCATATTTTTAGGCGTTTTCGGTATTTGGGTTAGTTTCGTTATTGTCTAACGCCTAAATATATGCACAGCGCGTTCTAATGCACATATCAATTGAACACCCCAAGTTCTCCATACAAACTTCGGTTTTGAACTGTGAAGGCCCGGTCCCATATTTTTCAAAAATTCTTTCACTATGACACTTCTAGGGTCCCAAACCCCTGTTATTTTTTTTTCTCATTCCATAACACAAAATTTTGTAAAATTTTGTCGAGCAGTGTTATCAGGGGAATCCCCATTTCTTTAGATATTCCTTCAAGACATATCTTTTCCAGAAATAACTCCAAGGATTTCTTAAGAAAGTCGTAGAAAATTCTCCAAGAATTTCTTCTACAGATTCTTTTGGAGATTCTTATAAGGATTCTTACGGAAAGGCTGGAAGACATTCTTGCAGAGATTTCTGCAATATTTTGTAGAGATTTCATCTAAAATACCGCCGAATTTTCTCAGAAATTCTTCCTGGATTTCCTTCACGCGTAACTCTCTAGGTTTTTCTCTATGAATTTATCTAAGAATTCTTTGAAAAAAATGTTAAGGATTTTTATTAGAGGAATTCTCCCGGATTTTTTTTTTCGAAAATCGAGGTACATATACCTGTATGAAGCTTTCTACAGAAAAACAATAAAAAATCGAAGGGTAAGGTCTTTGGAAAGAAGAAATTATATGATGTCTAACAGAGCGTTCATGATTAACAAAAAAAAAACCATGATTAATCATTGGTGATTAAAATTCCAATTTCTGTGATAAATGATTAAGGATTTGAGGAATTTTGAGGATGATCAATGATTATGATTATTGATTAAATTTGGTTTTATCTATGATTAATGATTATGATTATTGATTAAAATGGGTATTTGATTAATAATCATGATTAATCATGATTAATCAATCACAAACCCTGGGAATGATTAATTATTAATTAAATCTGATCTTTGATTTTTGAAAAATAAAAGAAATCATGAATTAATGCCTTAGGCTGGATGTGCACAAATTGAACTGGCATGAAAAGAGGAAAATTTGTACATTATTTAAGTCATTCATGTTGGGCATTTCAGATTAGGTCAAAGGGATTCCTAGGAAGTTCCCAGAAAGCCCAATGAAAGGGTATCAAGGGCGTTTCAGGGGATTTCTGGAGCATTTTAAGGGCGTTCCTTCAGTTTTCATTTTCGCTTTCATAGGATTACGAGAGTTTCACGGTCTTTTCCATAGTATAAAAGGGGTTTCAGTGGCATTCCAGAGGCATTTCAGACAGTTTTAGGGGCTTTCCAAGGGATTTAAGGTTTTTTTTTATATTGATTATCATGATTTCAGGTAGGTCAATATCAGGAGGGTTTAAGGAACATTATGGAGTTTCAGGGGATTTCAAAGGCATTTCAATGAGATTATGGAGGTTTCTAGGGCGTTTCAAGGCATTTCCGGGGCGTTTCAAGGTTTTAGAAAATCCTCTTAAACTTCTTGAAACGCCTCTGAAATACCCTCAGAATCCCCACGTACCTCATGTAATTCATTTGAGACCCTGCGAATGCACCGAAAACGCATATGTCTTTATCCCACTCTAAATCCCACTAAAAATCGACTGAAGCTTCTTAAAATGCCTCCGAAATCCCCTAATATCCCTTCGGATTCCATGTAACGCACCTGGTATCATCTGTCGGCTCCAGAGGCACGTTCTCCTCTAAACTTGTACCATCAACGCACCTGACACCCTCTTAAAGCACTGAAATCGACCATGTAACGCCTCTAAAACCTTCCTTTCTAAATCCTCTGAAGCTTCCTGAAATGCCTCCGTAATTGACCCTCCGAAATCATCGAAAGCACCTTCGTAACGCCTCCTAAACCCGTCAAAGATCCTCTGAAACTTCCTAAAATGCTCCAGAAAACGCACCTAAAACCTGTTCCGAAAATTAATGTCTCCGACCTGACCTCCAGGTACGCCCTGAAACTCCTTCGAATCCCCTGAAATAGAGGCGAACCTCTAAGATGCCCCTGAGACCCCCTGAATCACCCATGACAATACATAGAACCTCTCTCAAATGCTCCTGAGACCTCAAGCCCCCTGAATGCCCCATGAGACTCCCTGGAACCTCTAGAGACCCCTTTGAACGCCCCTAAATCTCTTGGTACACCCCTGAAATGCCCCTAAGATCCGCTTTTACTTCCCTGGAATTCTCTGAGCCCCCTGGAATTCCCTTGAGACTCCTTGAAACGCCCCTGAGACCCCCTAAAGCACTCCTTAAAACTCCTAGAATCCCTGAAGCTTCTTGAGAGGACCCTGATAGCCTCTTAAATGCTCTACTCCCAAGCAACACACATGTCATATAATCGTTACGGCAGCGCAAGTTTTGGTTGTAATAAAGTTAATTCTAGCATTGTGATAGAACTACGTTAACTAAAATTCTATACAACCAAAACTTACGCTGCCGTAACTCTTATATGACATGCATGTTGCTTGTTAATGGCACCTACTTGAAACTCCCCTGCAACATCCTGGTACCCCGCTGAACCCTCTTTTTGACCCGCTGCAACCTTCCTCTGCTCGTCCCTATAAACGTCCCCTAACCGCCATTGTCATAGTTACCGTCATTTTTAACATTTTCTTTTGTACAATATTGATGCTGAGTAGCTCATGCATAAAAATAACCTGCATAAAAAGAGGGTCTACTTTTCAGCACAGCATTAAAAATAATTCAAATTGGGTCATATATTTTATATGGAGAAAATGATGAATGATTAATGATTGATTAAATATTTTTTCTTATGATTATGATTACTGATTAATGATTACATTGCGAAAGTAGTGTGATCAACATTAATGATTAATGATTAAACGATATTTTTTGTGATTATGATTAATGAATTTTGATTAATCTAATCATTATTCATGATTAAATTTATGATTAATCATTAACGCTCTGTGTCTAACATAGATACGCTGGAAATACTCTATAGCCGCATCACACTATGAATTAGTGGTCTCCTGGCTAGTGGATTCTTTCCTCCGTAGTCTTAGCCAACAACACCTGCCATCTCTTCACAGCTTTTTTTTTTTTTTATTTATGTGTATTTTAAACTCTCTTCACAGCTATCTAGAACTAGATTGAGAAAAAAGCTAAAATTCTCCCGTTTTTGCCCACTGTGCATCGGCCCTCGTCTTCTAGTAAGCTATCACCGCACCAATAACCGCCATTCGTTGGCGGCGTCTCTTCAAATGGGTTGCAAACCTCCCCCTCACTAGAGATCTGAAAACACTCGTACCCGAAGCCAGAAGTGCCGTTGGTGACCTAACCAACCAAAAACAGATCGCACGCTCTCCGTGATTAATCTCGCTCCAGCAGCTGGGTGCTGGGTTACGAGCTGTAACCCCGAAGCCCGCGGAGATTATCATAAAACGAAGGCAAGTCTAGTAAAAAAAGGGAAATTTATTTCTGCACACACACTCTGCCTGTCACCGTCGTCAACCGTAAGCAGTTCAAACGAGCGTTCAAAAAGTTCCGCACTCGATATTTGCGCGCGCGGTAGCGCTCAGCTCTCAACCTCCCTAGGCGATATCGTATTAAGAAATTCATATCAATCTTTTCCGTCACCGTCGTCGTCGTTGTCGTCTGCCGTTTCTGCCAGTGCTACGACGTCGCGTTCGTAGTCATGCAAGATTTGATTTAAAAGTCAACTTTTTCGCCCCGTTCTCACAACAATCCACCGCCGGTTCCTAGCACAGCGACCGAGTTCGTGTAACCTCCCAACCCAACAACCAGCCGTCAAGTGGAGCTATCAGTCAGTTTGTCGGGGTTGGCATTAATATCATCATCAGTAGCAGCAACAGCTATCATTATCACGGAAGGAATACCAAGGGGAATCGGGTCAAAACGGGTCACCTGGGAAAGATCTAATCGACGTAGTCGCATCACTAATTGTTGACAATAACTGATAAAAACCAGTTCGAAAAAAACCGTCAATGCAAAAGTCATTTTTAATCACTAAATCAGCATTTCGAATTGTCGTGACCATCACGAGACAACTGAAAGATCCGATTTTCAATGTCACCCTTCCACGCACTTTGTGGATATCACCCTTCGAGGAAGCTGCTGAATGTACTTCAGGCGGATTCAGAGAGTCAGTCTCGGAGACCCGGAGAGTCCCACAGCAAGAGGAAAAGGAGTGTGTCATGACAATCATAACCATATCAGCAGTGATAATCACAACGCAAGGATGGTGGTGAGACGTGATTCTGTCTGTTGGGCTTTTTATCAGCGTCGATGTTACTATATTGCTGCAGGGATGGGAACACTCACTTGCAAAGAGTTACACTCACTTGCTTCAGAAGAGCTCTATTAAGGACGGACTTGTTAGAATCACAAAATGGCCGCCACAATGGCCGACTTTGGCACCTACTCACGATTTCGAGCGCACAAATCTCTTCGTAAACAAAACCAGTGCACCTGAACTTCTTATTTGAAGCTCATTACAAGTGAGCAAGAACAGAATAATAAAATGCACTGTTGTTTGAAGCATGCTTCTTGAGATTTGTGCGTCTGAAGTTCTGATGTACTGTTGAAGCGGGATTTCGAGACGTTTGTCCTTGAGGAACGGCGTAAGGACGACTTTTGTTTTGTGGTTTTGTCTAGAAGTGACGTTTTGCAGCACTGGGCTTGCCCTGAGAAGGTTCGGTTGAGCCGTTTAACCCCAACAGTTTTTCTTTTTCTTACCGATTTCCTCCTAATGAGAATTGCTGCTAACGAACATCTGATACACACTGGAGAAACCATTGCAAAAAGTGGACAAATTAGGTAAAAACTTTTATTAACGAGTTACGTTACGTGCCCCTGAAGCAAAAGAATGATCCTGAAAGGATTCTCGTCAGAATCCTGGAAGGATTCTCGTCAGAATCCTGAAAGCAATCTCCTCAGAATCCTGAAAGCAATCTCCTCAGAATCCTGAAAGCTACCTCCTCAGAATCCTGAAAGGATTCCCGCTAGAATCCTGAATGGATTCTTGCCAGAATCCTGAATGGATTCTCGTCAGAATCCTGAATAGATTCTCGTCAGAATCCTGAAAGGATTCTCGCTGGAATCCAGAAAAGATTCTCTCCAGAATCCTGAAAGGATCCTCGCCAGAATCCTGAAAGAATTCTCGCCAGAATCCTAAAAGAATTCTCGCCAGAATCCTGAAAGGATTCTTGCTAAAATTCTGAAAGGATGCTTGCCAGAATCCTGAGAGGATTCTCGCCAGAATCCTGAAAGGATTCTCGCCAAAATCCTGAAAGGATTCTCGCCAGAACCCTAAAAGGATTCTCGCCAGAATCCTAAAAGGATTCTTGCCAGAATCCTGAAAGAAATCTCGCCAGAACTCTGAAAGAATTCTCGCCAGAATCCTGACAGGATTCTTGCTAGAATTCTGAAAGGATGCTCGCCAGAATCCTGAAAGGATTCTCGCCAAAATCCTGAAAGGATTCTCGCCAAAATCCTGAAAGGATTCTCGCCAGAACCCTGAAAGAATTCTCGCCAGAACCCTAAAAGGATTCTTGCCAGAATCCTGAAAGAATTCTCACCAGAATCCTGAAAGGATTCTCTCTAGAATTCTGAAAGGTTGCTCGCCAGAATCCTGAGAGGATTCTCGCCAGAATCCTGAGAGGATTCTCGCCAGAATCCTGAGAGGATTCTCGCCAGAATCCTGAAAGGATTCTCGCCAGAATCCTGAAAGGATTCTCGCCAAAATCCTGAAAGGATTCTCGCCATAACCCTGAAAGGATTCTCGCCAGAATCCTAAAAGGATTCTTGCCAGAATCCTGAAAGAATTCTCGCCAGAATCCTGAAAGAATTCTCGCCAGAATCCTGAAAGGATTCTCGCTCGAATTCTGAAAGGATGCTCGCCAGAATCATGAGAGGATTCTCGCCAGAATCCTGAGAGGATTCTCGCCAGAATCCTGAGAGGATTCTCGCCAGAATCCTGAGAGGATTCCCGCCAGAATCCTGAGAGGATTCTCTCCAGAATCCTGAAAGGATTCTCGCCAGAACCCTAAAAGGATTCTCGCCAGAATCCTAAAAGGATTCTTGCCAGAATCCTGAAAGAATTCTCGCCAGAATTCTGAAAGAATTCTCGCCAGAATCCTGACAGGATTCTTGCTAGAATTCTGAAAGGATGCTCGCCAGAATCCTGAAAGGATTCTCGCCAAAATCCTGAAAGGATTCTCGCCAGAACCCTGAAAGAATTCTCGCCAGAACCCTAAAAGGATTCTTGCCAGAATCCTGAAAGAATTCTCGCCAGAATCCTGAAAGGATTCTCTCTAGAATTCTTAAAGGTTGCTCGCCAGAATCCTGAGAGGATTCTCGCCAGAATCCTGAGAGGATTCTCGCCAGAATCCTGAGAGGATTCTCGCCAGAATCCTGAAAGGATTCTCGCCAAAATCCTGAAAGGATTCTCGCCATAACCCTGAAAGGATTCTCGCCAGAATCCTAAAAGGATTCTTGCCAGAATCCTGAAAGAATTCTCGCCAGAATCCTGAGAGAATTCTCGCCAGAATCCTGAAAGGATTCTCGCTCGAATCTGAAAGGATGCTCGGTTCTGAAAGGATGCTCGCCAGAATCATGAGAGGATTCTCGCCAGAATCCTGAGAGGATTCTCGCCAGAATCCTGAGAGGATTCTCGCCAGAATCCTGAGAGGATTCTCGCCAGAATCCTGAAAGGATACACGCCACAATCCTGAAAGGATTCTCGCCAGAATCCTGAAAGGATTCTCGTCAAAATCTTGAGATAATTCTTCTTAGATTCCTGACAAGATTCTCGGCAGAATCCTGAAAGGATACACGCCACAATCCTGAAAGGATTCTCGCCAGAATCCTGAAAGGATTCTCGCCAGAATCCTGAAAGGATTCTCGTCAAAATCTTGAGATAATTCTTCTTAGATTCCTGACAAGATTCTCGGCAGAATCCTGAAAGGATTTTCGTCAGAATCCTGAAAGGATTTGCGTCAGAATCCTGAAAAGGTTCTCGTCAGAATCTTGAAAGGATTCTCGTGAGAAAGCAGTGATAGTCACAACGTAAGTATGGTGGTGAGACGGGATTCTGCCTGTTGGGTTTTATATCAGCGTTGATGTTATTATATCGCTGCAGAGATGGGAACACTCACTTGCAAAGAGTTACACTCACTTGCTGTTTCCTCAGCTCAGAAGCGTTCTATTAAGGAGCGGCGTAAGGACGACTTTTGTTTTGTGGTTTGTGGTTTTTTGTGGTTTTTTCTAGAAGTGACGGTTTACAGCACTGGGCTTGCCCTGAGAAGGTTCGGTTGTGCCGTTTAACCCTAAAAAATTTGTCTTTTTCTTACTGATTTCCTCCTAATGAGCATTGCTACTAACGACAATCTGATACACACTGACGAAACCATTTCAAAAAGTGAACAAATTAGGTAATAACTGTCATCAACGAGCTAGGTTACGTGCCCCTGAATCAAAAATTCATCATTGAATCATCAGGCATTGCACAAATTGAAATGCGATTCACATTACTATCGTTCATGGCCTTATTTTGAAATTAGGCTTAAACTCTTTGAGGATTTTTTTTATTTACTTTATTCTATTCCATAAGCTTTAATCGCTGAAATTTTCGGAATGTACTTTTTTTTCGTTTTTGAGTTATGGCCAATTTTGTTGAAAAATGTCTAAATGTGTCATATAAACCTTTTCTTGAAAAATCATAACTCAAGAACGAAGCATCGTAGAAACAAAGAAGAAAATGAAGCAAATTTTCTCAGGATACCAAAAAAAATATGAAGAGGATAAAAAATTCCACCGTTGAGGAATTCATAAAAAACAAGCCAAAAAAACTATGCCCAAACTCGCGGGAAATTAAAAAAAAAATATGAGAAGGTAGTTTCATAAGCTTTGATGGCTTGAATTTTTGGAATGCACTTGTTTTTCGTTCTTGAGTTATGACCAATTATGTGATAAATGACCATATAATATATGCGTACATAGTTATTTTTCACAAAATTGACCATAACTCAAGAAAGGAAAAAAAGTCCAATCCAAAAATTTCAGCGATCAAAGCTTATGAAACTACCTTCTCAAAAATAGTTTTTTTGAAAATTTTACGCTTTTTCGGGAATAGTTTTTGTGGCTTTTCTTTTTGAATTTTCTCAACGGTGGAAAATTTTGTGGAAAACATTGCCCCTTCATATTTTTTTTTTTAATTCCTGAAATTTGCTTTCATTTTCATTAAAAAACTTTGTTTCTACGATGCTTTGTTCTTGAGTTATAATTTTTCAAAGAAAAGGCCTATATGATACATTTGTTCATTTTTCAACAAAATTGGCCATAACTCAAAAAACGAGAGAAAAAATGCATTCTAAAAATTTCAGCGATTAAAGTTTATGAAATAACCTACTCAAAAATATTTTTTTTTGAAAATTTTCCGCGAGTACGGGAATATTTTTTCCGGCTTTTCTTTTTAATTTTTGTGGAAATCTTATTCCAGTTCATATTTTTTTGGATGTCTGAGAAAAGTTGCTTTCAATTTTCTAAAATTGGAGGATTCACAAAAGCAACTTTTGGAGGAAGTGCAGTGCGAGATCTTAGATAAATTTAGATAAGAATTCAAAGGAAAAGTTTTGGAAATTTTCAAGATTGAAGTTGCAGGAATATCACAAATATATTAAAAAAAAAAAACAAAACTCCTAAAGAGATTCTTGAACGAGTCCCAGAAGGCAATGCCAGAAGAATTGCTGATGAAATCATAGAAAAACCATTGGAAGATACCCAGGGCGAATTTCTGGTTGAGTTCCAAAAGGATCTCGGATGAAAAAAAAAACTACCAAGAATTTCAAAAGCGACATCCTGGCGAATCTAAAAAGCAATTCTTTTAAGAGTTCCAGCACGCGGAATGAATTCCGATTCTTGTTGGAAATTCTAAAGGAAACCCCAGAAGGAAATTGGGCAGGGACAGCGATCTTAATCCACGAAGGAACCCTCCAAAGCAACTCCAATGGAAACCTGGGGGCGACACTAGTTTTCCCAAGCCGAGATAACTAAAAAAAAAAGCCGAGAAAAGACGAAAAGTTCAGGAAAACCTGCCAATCTTTTGAGGATTTTCCGGGTTTTTTCGTCTTTTTCGGCTTTTATTTTGGAATATATTCGGCAGGGCAAAACTAGTGTCGTTCCCCTGAAGGATTCGAAAACTTCTCATTGAATTCTAATAAAATACCTAAAGGAATCCCATAAACTTTTTTGGAGGAGTCCCTTGGGAAAACCTAAAAGTTCTGGAGAAGTTCCAAGAGATTAGAGATTTCTAGACACAGTTTCTAGAGTTTTCTTAGAGATATTCTTGAAGAAATTTTTAATGCAATGAATGAAGGAATACAAGGAAAAATATCAGAAAATAATCGCGAACCCGGAGATGAACCATTCTGAGAAGTGTGTCATTCTGAACAGCGTCGTTCCTGGTAATGGAACTGTCAAATGCGTTACTCTTCCATTATACGAAGAAAGATGGATATACATATAAATGTAGGTTTCATAGATGCACCCAGGAGTCACAAACTAAACCTTCCAGTTCATATTGCAACGTTGTAGAATGTTTTGCTTCAGCATAGATTAAATTGCAACTTTGGACGTATGTTCATCGAAAGTTCTGGGAATAAACAGTCGAGCTGAATGAACATTACACAAAACTTCCAGAACAGTGAAAATGTGAAAATTTAGGAAGAATTATCCATAAGAATTACAAGCCAGATATTGTGCAGATATTGATACTCTCTGACGTAATTGCTTTTTCTACTGATTTCTACTAAAATGAATCTTAATTTAATAGAGTTTTGTGGGCACATACTGTGACGATTTTTTAGGAAATTTTCCTCGGAAAATTTGTGTAGGGCCTTTTGGTCAATACTTCCAGGAAGTATTGGACCAAAGGATACTTGCAAAGGATACTTGTCAATACTTCCAGGAAGGAATCCCTGAAGAAGTATCATGCTAATCCTTATCAATTGTGACGGAGTTGTGGAATCATTTTATCTGGCAGAACCACTTTCTAAAAGGAATGGTAGGTAAAGCTTCTCATGGTACAATGGAGAGCTTCCTAGAATATCAAATAGTAAATGAAACGTTAGTTTTCATTACTATTAGTTGATCAAAGTAATACTCTATTCGAGTTATTTAAAGGAATTTTGGAATAATCTTTCTTTGGAGCATTTTCTGGCTTCTCAGTCCGATTGTGAGATAAAAAAAAACACCTTACGTTCTCTCACTCCGACGTTTTGATCCGTATCCGGATCCGGAGTAAAAGAACATAAGGTGTTTTTGATCTGACAATCGGACTGAAAAGCTAATAAATACTCCAAAGAATACACCAAGAACAGTCGTCATCAATCAGCGAATAATCTTTCGGAAACATCTGAAATAAAGTTTTTTCAAATCTGTACCTTAGTTGGTTAAAGCGTCGGACTAGCGATACGGAGTTGTGGGTTCAAATCCCGCCAAAACTAGAGATATTTTTTGCAATTTCATGTTGCAACTTTGTGCTGTTATTCTTCTGTCCAGTTTAAAGATCGAAATCGCCCACTGTTCGCCGTTGTCGGAAACGGCAGCAGCAACAGACACCTGAGCGAGCGCATTTATTTTGAAAAAGTTTTCTTTCGTTTTTTTCCTCGCTGAACCTGAATCAACACCGTCGCCGCCGCGTATACCGCAAACACGAGAGCTCACACAGCTCAGAAATATAGCTGGGTGCCTTCCAGCAGTAGTTTGGAACCCGAAGATGATTCGCGCGGGGACTCTGTTCAAATGTGTTTCCCCCTCATCTCGGGATGGAGTAGAGACGCAGACGTAGAGTAGAGCATCACAAACAACCATACTAACTCGCGGCTCCTCGTTTGTGAAACTGTTGCTTGTGCTTACTACTAGGACTCGTGCTTGGTCTAGCTTCTAGTTAGAGGTAGGTATATAATGTTGTGATGAGTAATGTGTTCCAGCACGTTTTCATCTCTTAACTCTTTGTACTACTGATGAGGCTTTGCTCCTGTTGCTGGTTTGTGCGCTGACGGTGATTGTGGCACAGGGCTGACAGCGGGTAACATTGCGGCAACCACTTCGGACTTCTGTCAATTTAAATTTGAATCCAAAACCTTAGGTTTTATTCGAAACTGGGTGTCCCAGTAAACGTCCGGAAGTTCTGCCGGAATTCTTTCAGCGATTTCTCCAAGAATTCGGTCATCGACATCCCTCCAGGAATTCCCTCACGAATTCCTCCAGAAATTCTCTTAATAACTCCTCCAGAAATTCCCTCAAGACTTCCTCCAGAAATTCCGTGCGGAAGTCCCTCGGGGATTCCTCCAGGAATTCCCTCGGGGATTCCTGCATGGATGCCCTCGGGGATTCCTCCAGGAATTCCTTTGGAGATTCCTCCTGGAATTCCCTCGGGGATCCCTCTAGAAATTCCTCGGGGATTCCTCCAGGATTTCCCTCGGGGATTCCTCCAGGAATTCCTTTGAAGATTCCTCCAGGAATTCTCTCGGGGATCCCTCTAGAAATTCCTCGGGGATTTCTCCAGGAATTTCCTAGGGGATTCCTCCAGGAATTTCTTCGGAGATTGAGGAAATGTGAAGAAAACTTGGGAATTTCCTCAATAATCTCTTGTAGAATTTCTAAAGCAAACCTTGTAGATTTTTTTTAGAAAGCTTCTGAGAAAATTTTGAAGGGGTTCTAAATTCTCAATGTATATCATTTTATAAAAAAAATCCATTGATTATTTTAAGAATGTTCATGGAAAGTTTTCTAGATGAATGCTTTGAGAAATTTCTGGAGGAATCTTCATTAAAAATAAAGCTGAAGAAATTCGTAGATGACTTTGTGGATCAATTTAACAATCTATGCAAGATTTCTAGAAAGGAATTCTTGAAGTATCTTCTAAAAAATCCCATGCAATATTTTTGGAAGCTGTCCGCGAAGACTTTCTTACACAACGCTTTGTGGAACTTGTGGAGGAATCCCTTGTGGAATTTTTGGAAAAATTGGAAGTTGCTGTGGCAATTTCTGGTGAAATCCTTGGAAGAATTTTCCAAGTAACCCCAGTACAAATTTTTGAAGTAACTTTTGAACACATTTTCTGAAGAACTCTGGAATAATTTTTGAGGGGGTCTCAGAGATGTTTCAAAGTCGTGTCAGAGAGTATCAGGGGGTTCCAGGAGGCCTCGGGGGTGCTTCAAGGTATTATAGGGGGCGTTTCAAGGGTCTTCAGAGGTTTCAGGGAGATTCCAAGTGGGGGTACCTAAAGGTCTCAGGGGCGCTTCAGGGGGTCTTATGGGCATTTCAGATTTTCCACAGAGAAAGCGAGGGGGGGAGGGGAGTGCAGAGGGTTCCCATGGGCGTTTCAGGGGCTTTTAGGAGGTACCAGAAAATCTCAGAGGCGTCTCAACGGGATTTTAGTTGATTTCAATGTAATTTACAATCACCGACTTTGATACGTGTGTGTGACACTTACGGTATTCGGCAAACTTTCAGATCAAACAACAAGGTAGAATTCGTCCATACATTTTCCCAATGGAGTTGAATGGGGGTATCTGGAGGTCTTAGTGGAATTACAGGAAATCTCAGGGGGTACCGAGAGGTATCAGAAGTGTTTCAGGGAGTCTTAGAGGATACCTGGAAGTCCAAAGGGTGTTTCACGGGGTGGCACTCCAGGAGCGCATCAGGAGGTATAAGGGAGTTTCCGTGGGGCTCTAAGTGGTCTTAGAGGCGGACATCAAAAGATCCCAGGAGCGCTTCAGAGGGTATTAGGAGCTTTTCAAGGCGTCTTAGGGTATTTTACGGGAGTTCCAGCGACGATTCATGTTGTCCTAGGTAATACCTGGGGATCTGAGCGGGTTCAAGTGGTCTGAGAGGGTTCCTGGAGGTCTTAGGAGCGTTTGATTTCAATGGAGGTTCAGGGGGTATCAGGAGTTCTCTTGGGCGATTCAACTGTGTCTGTTCAAGGGGTCCCAGGAAGTTTCTCGGGGGTTCCAGGGGCGTTTCAGGGGGTCCCAGAGGCTTCCAAGGGGTCTCACGAGCATTTGACCTTGAGGGCTCAGGGATATTTCAAGGGGGTTGCAAGGGACACCAAAAGGTCTCAGAAACGCTTCAGGGGGTCTCACCCGCTTTTATGTAGTTCCAAAGGGTCTCTGGGATGCTTTATACAATTTCAACGCTCCAGATAATCTAATTCCTTTGAAATAACCACTGTTAACCTCTTGAAACGACACATAAACCTCCACAATCCCATAGAAAGGCCGTTGAAATCCTTGTGATCCATTTGTAATTCCCCTGAAACCCCTTGTTAAACCCATAAAGGGTTTCTGAAACCCTCCTGAAGCGATCCTGAAAATCCCTTGGAGCGCTTCTGAAATGCCACGAAACGCATCTAAAACCTCCATCACCCCATTTGAACATCTTCATAATCTCCATAATCCATAATTAGTTTGAAATCCCTTGGAACGCCTTTTACAGGTTCTAAAAACGCACCTGAAAACCCTTTGAAGCGTCCCTGAAATTCTCTCATAAATATTCCTTAAGCTCTCACAACGCCCTTCAAAAAATGCTGAAACCTCCCGTAACTCTCTAAAATGCCTTGAAACGCACCTGAAACCCCTAGAAACGTTTTTAAAGGTTCCTGAGTCCCTCCCCCTCTCTGAATTGCTTTTAATGCCTTTTGAAATAGGAACATTTTTGAAGCAATTCGTAAAGGAAATCCTGAAAAATCCCTAAAAAAAATCTATTTTTTTTTAAATTTTCTTGGGATATTTATGCAAATAACTTTTTTGTTTATGTCCATTGCACAAAATATTGACTTTTGAATAAACCATACATATTTTAAGAGACCAAATAATTCGATCGTAACAAGCTAGCGAGCAAGTGGTTTATTCGTTATTTAGCGAGAATTACCAATAAATGCCAAAAACGCTGAGCCCTTTATCGAAAACGCGAAAATTGAAATGGCCACAAAATCGAGGTATACCCATGGGCGTAGCCAGAGGGGGGCAGGGGGGGGGTGTTCAGGAACTTCTCCAAGAATTTCTCCTTCATGAATTCTTCCATGGACGTCTTGCGGATTATTTCAGGGCATGTTCCAAGAAATGCTTCAGGAATTCCTCACACGATTCCTTCAGGAATTTTTACAGATACTTCTGCAAGGATGCGAATTCCTCCAACAATTTTCCTTTGGTGATACAATCATCGATTTCACAGAGATATCTTCTAGAATACCTCTAGGAATTTTACGAGACAATCCTCCGGACATTTTCCCTGGGATATTTTCAGAGTTATTGTTCCAGTGTTTTTGTTTTAAGTTTCCTTCAGGAATTTTACCAGAAATCATTTTAGGTTTTTCTGCAGATATTCCTTCAGAGATTTATTCACTGATTCCTCCATATATTCTTTCAAGAATTCCGTTAGAGATTGCTCCAAAAATTCCATATGGAATTATTCGAAATATTTCTGTAGGAATTTCTTCCACAATTTTTTTTCAGAAAAGTTTACCAGAAATTACTTACTTGAAAATTGTACAAAAAAATCTTTGGGATTCCATTTAAGGATTCCTTTAATAATTCGTCCAGAAACTACTGCAGACATGGATTCCTTCAGATTTGATACCTAGAGTATTCCTTCAGAAATTCTTCGTTAAGAAAGCTCTCCTAGGCTTCCTTAGAAATTTCTCATGGT
Organism: Aedes albopictus; assembly: GCF_035046485.1. Lineage (NCBI taxonomy): Eukaryota > Metazoa > Arthropoda > Insecta > Diptera > Culicidae > Aedes > Aedes albopictus. Next base: position 326,587,323 of record NC_085136.1, on the reverse strand, counting down.
ATTGCATCCGGGATTCCTCAAGGATTTCTTTCAGGAATTCCTCCAGGTGTTCCTTCAATAATTCCTCCAGAGATTGACTCGAGAATTCCTTCTGTATTTTTTCCCCTTTAGGGATTGTTTTAATAATTTCTTCAAGGATTCCCCTAGTAGTCTTCTTGGGATTTCTTCATGAATTCCTCCTGGAATTCTTACAAGAAGAACTCTACCAGGACATAATTCAGGACTTCCTCCAGGAACTGTTTCGGGATTCGCTTAGGAATTTCTCTTGGAATTGCTTCCGGAATACCTCCTGGGGTTTTTTCAGGAATTCCTCCAGAGATTACCTAAGGAACTGCTATAGGAATGCCTACAAAAGTTCCTTCGTGAATTCTTCTTAGAATTCCTTCAGGATTTCTTCAAGAATTCTATCTGTGATATCTTCAGTTCCTCCTTCTGGGAATTCTTCAGAAACTTCTTTTGGGATACCCTCATGAATTCTTCCTGGGATTCCTCCAATAATTCATTTAGGTGTTTCTCCAGAAATTCCTTCAAGATTTTCTATTGGGATTTCTCCAGGAATTCCACCAGGGTTTCCTCTTAAAATTCCTCAATAGTTCCCGTCAAGAATTTGTCCTGAAGTTTCTCCAGGATTTCCTCCAGAAATTCCTCCAAAAATTGCTTCGGGAATTCCTCCAGGCATTTTTCAAGGAATTCCTCCAGAAATTTCTCAAAAGATTCCTTCATTCATTGAAAGATTAATTCAGAAACTTCTCCAGGGATTTCTCCCGGAATTTCTCTAGGGAATCTTTCAGGGATTCCTCCAGGAAATCATCCAGGCATTCCACCAGGAATTTCTTTAGGGATTTGCATGAATTCCTCCAGGCGTGCTTTCAAAAACTCCTCAACGATTCTCCCGTGAATTCCTCCTGGGTTTCCTCCAAGGAATCTCTCAGAAATTCCTCCTAGAATTTCTTCAGGGATTCATCCAGAAATTCCTCCGAGGGTTCCTCAAGGAATTCTTTCAGAAATGACTCCAAGGATTTCTCCAAAAATTCATCCAGAAAATCCTCCCAAAGTTCCTCTAGAGATGCCTTAAAGAATTCTTACAGGGATTGATGCAGGAAATTCTACAGGTTGTATTCCAAAAATTCCTTGAGGGATTCCTCCAAGAATTCCTCCAGGGATATCTCCACTGTCTTCTCCTGAAATTCCTCCAGGCATTCCTTCAGGAATTCCTCCAGTTATTCATCCAGGAATTTGTCGTGGGACTCATCCAGGAATTCCTCCTGGGATTTTTCCAAGCATTTTCCCACGGATTGCTCCGGGAACTTTGCCACGGATTGCTACAGGAATTCCTCTAGTGATTTTTTTTTAGAAATTCCTCAAGGGAACTATTCAAATAATTTATTTTGGAGTTCCTGCAGAAATTTTAGTAATCTTTCCACCATCTTTTCCAGGGATGCACCCATTAATTTCTCCAGGAAGTCTTCCAGATATTGGTATTCGAATTCTTAAAGATAATTGTAGAGGAATACACACAGGAACTAGGAATAATCTCCAAAGAAAATTCTAGGATTTCCTCCACGGATTTGTTCAGGAATCCATGCATGAATTTCTTCGAGAATACAGCTCCTGCAGAGAAAATCCTGCTGAAGTTCGTCTTGTGATTCTTACAGAAATATATCCAGATATTCTTTTTTTTTCTCCAAGAAACCTTTTGAAAGTTATGCATTGTTTTTTCAGGAACTCTTTCAAAGATTCCTGTAGGAGTTTTTTTTAGGAATGTTTTGAAGGTGTTCCTTTAGAAAACCCTTCCATAAATTTACCCGGATATGCCTCAAACTTGGCCGCAAGGGTTTCCTACAAGTATTGTTTCAGGGCTTATCCTAGGATTTCTTCAGGAGTTTTATCAGAGATCTCCTTCCGAATTTTGTGAGGGGATTCCTCTGGAAATTTTTCTTGGAATTTCTTTAAGAAGTTCCCTAAAAATTTTCAGCGCTTTCAGACATTTCTCCATGGCATCCTTGAGGAATTCACCTTGGGAAGACTCTTTTTTAATGCTCCCAGGGTTTCCTCCCGGAATTTTTGTAAGAAATTCACCATGAATTTCTTATGGAATTCCTTCCTTACTTCGAGACATTTCTTTTTGAATACATTCCAGCGATTTTGTCCAGGAGTTTCAGGCTTTTTCCTAGAACTCCAGTTCCCCAGGGATTCTTACTGGGATACCTCGAGGGTTTCCTCTAGTGATAGTTTCTATGCTTTCACGAGAATACATTCAAGAGTTCTTCCAAAGATCCTTCCGGAAATTCATCAATTGACATGAGTAAAAAAAAACTGTCTTCAGGGAAATTCCGGCAAGGACGTCCCAGCCAACCACATATCGTAAATCATTATGTGAAAAAAATCGTATATTTTCATATATTGAATCAGAATTGTATAATAATATGTATATTTGTTGACAATGATTGCATAAAATCGCATTTTATGCCAAATGAAATTACAATTTCGATTTCGTTTAATATAGTCGTCTCCGATCATAAACGGTGCTAGATACTATCGGTAGGATCGCACAGAATCGGATAGAATCGAAAAGAATCATACGTCCTGAGTGTTTAGCTTCAAGTTCGGTAGCATCGTTTATGTGATTTCTTTGAGTCGTGAAAAATGTCGCTTTACATCGTATATAAATCTGCTAAATCAAACTGTCTTCCCAGAGGTATGATCAAAATAAGTGCAATCGTATACAACGATAATAATATTGTACATTGTATATTGTATATTGATCGTTTGTGTCATACTTGCGTCGTATACGAAGTGAACGAATTCGTAGAAATCGCATATATGATTGTTACTGCACTTTTAATAGTCGAATTTCATTTTCGGAAATCGTAAATGGGTTTATTTTCCTATTTGTATGATGGAGGAGAGGAAAACTTTTTATTCATCACAAATTTGTTTTTTTTTTGTTGTTGACACATGCCAACTATGGTAGCAATAATTTCAACCAAACATGTACTATTTACAAACAGCAGCTCACTTATAATAAGTGGTGTATAGATTCCAACAGCGATGTGAATTTCGAGCCTCTTGCATGGCATCACTTTTATTGCCACTCAATGCAAAACAACAACGCTCCCGCCACAAATCCCGCACCGTATCATGCTATTTTTTATTGGTTTCATTCCATTCACTTTTAACTCTCTACTTCCAACTTGGCAATATGTATAGCCAATAGATAAACGCGCAGTTTTCAATCAAAGGAGCTAAGTTCGATTCCCATCGAACACCAATTTTTTTTATTTGAAAATCTTGAGTCGTATATCGGTACACTCAATCGTAATAAGATCATGCAAATCGTATATTTAGGCGGAGAAAATCGGCGAAATCGTAGATTTTTTTTCGAGAAATCGTTAATCATGTTGGATGGAATCGCAGTAATAGTATATATGTTTTGATATGACCTCCACTTTAGTATGTATATGCCTGTTTCGTGCATTGAATACGATTTCTTTGGTTCTATATATGTGTGACTATTTCAGTTGCAATTTCGATATAGAAACTAAATTGCTGGCTGGGGTACTCGGAACAATAAAACTGCAGATTTATTTTAGAGGAATAGTAATATTATTATTATTATTTCTTTATTATAGAGATTTTCAGCCCTAGGCTGGTTCATCTCTTCCTTAGCAATAGTAATAGAGATCCAAGACATTGATTAATTACTGAAAGTACTCCAGTTAGTCATGGAAAACATTATGTATAATTTAAAAAAAATCTTCCGTCGGGTTTTCATTATGTTCTGCTGGAGAAACTGTTGAAGGAAATCACGTAGAAAATTCTGAGTTATTTCAAAAAACAGTTAATAATTACCAAAAGAGTTAAGCTATGATTTCTTACGAAAGTTTCTTAGATTTTAGCAAACAAATTTGAACTTAAAATAAAAAATGCACGAGTAAAGAAAAATCCTTAATCTTCCAGAAGTTGGTCACCTCTACCAGCACCACGCTGCTTTATCTTGAACAAGCGAACATTTTTCAACGTATTGTACGAAATAAAACAGCGTGACTGCTGAAGGGTTAATTAATGCTTTTAGAATATAATGCAATTAAATTCTGTTTTTTCGTATTGCATTTAGTTACAAAAGAGCTAGTAGGTATATGTAAGTATGTTAAGGGTGCTCGCCCCCCTCTGTCTGAAAAGCTGACTGCGCCCTTGGGTATACCTGTACTGTTATTATTTTTAATAATGTGGAACGAGCTCACCGATCAATGTCCATCCATTTCAGTGATTAATTTCTCCTAAACAACTCGTACAAATCAGAATCTTGTAACTGACTGGCTTCGCTAAAGCGAATTCACTCAAAAGGTGCCTTTAGAAATTCTTGCAGAGAATTTATTGGTAAATCCTAATTTATGATTTAGTATGAATTTTACTTTCCATATGGTTTTTCTGTGGAGGATGTTTTGCAATCAAAGTCACTGATGTTTACAATTCAAACTTTGTCAGCCCTGTCTGATGAGATGGAGCAACAAGATATTAGCACTAGCTTTTGTGGACTTTCATTCTCTACAGTCAGCCCATCATTACCCGGGTCTGTGTCTTTGCCGAGTCTTACCCCGGGTCGCCGTCGTCATCGTATCGCTGTGGTGACACACCGGAATAGGATTTCGAGTACTCAGCACCAGCAGTAGCACATCGGTCGGTCCTAACGCAACATGATCCAAAGACCTGAGCCCACAATATCACACAACACCGACCAATCGCCCGACCGACCGACCGACCGGTCAGGAGTCGGAGGTGGAACTCGCACCCCTCTTACCTGTACGTTTCTTCCTTCCTTCCTTCCTTCTATGTACATTAAAGTTAAATTAACCACACCACCAGAGAGTGAGGCCTCAGGTTTGCTTTCCTTATTTACACACGCACACCAAACTCCCCCCGTGGTGAATCCCACCACTCACATATATTCTCGCACCAGAAATAGAATGCAGGACATGTTTTATTCAAATTGAGCATATTTTCACCTCTTTGTTTGCACTGCATTTGTACAGGTGTGCACCGAAAAACCAGAATGTAAGCACTGTCTGCTTCCTCCGCTGCTGTTGCTGCTTCTGCTGGAACTGGTGGACGAAGACGTGTTGCGTTGTCGCCGTCGTCGTCGTCGTCGCTGCCGCTGTCGCCGATGACTGTGTTACCAAGAAGGAAAGCGCTGGCCACAGCAAAAATTCTGCAAACTACGAAGGTGAATCTTCTCTGTACAGCACCACGGTGGTGTGGTGCACTCGTCGTCGTCGTGGTATCACACAGAACTCCGCTAACTGACTGCCTTATTCGTCAATCCGGTTGCAGTCGGATGAGAATTTCACTAACTGTTGCCCACCACAACTTGAACACACTTTTCTCCCCCCGTTGAACACTTGGCGACGACCCGCGCGGGTCGTCGTAACTTATGGAGATCTCCAACCGGCCGCGCAGAACGAAACCCAGAAGCCCAGTCACCCCCCAGCAAATTTCAAACACCCAGAAAAGCAGCGTCGTTGGCTTTTGCACAGCAACCGATATTCCTCGTGAAAGGGACTAAAACAACACAGATCATACACAAATATCACACACAAAAAGAAACCCAACCGGGGAGCTTCGAGCGCGCGAGAACTTTCCGGCCTGCCTACCACACTAATGAAGCGGTTCAGCTCAACTGTTGCTTACGTTCTGGGGTAGTACCTACTACGGGTCGGTCCGTCGGTCGGTCGGTCGGTCAGTCGAGACGAGACTCACTACGCGCGGCGACCTTTCCGTCCGGTACGGGAGAGCGCCGAACTCCGCGCGATGTGCTCGGCTCGCTCGCGCAAACACACACCTACACAATACGTAGCCGAATCCGTTGCGTTGTTGAAGGTGGTGCGGGGGTGGTGACGGCGGGCGAGGCGATGTTGATGATACGCGCTCCAACCATGCGAACCGACCGAGCTGCTGCTGTTAGAAGAGCGATGTGAGTGCTGATACGGTCTGGCCTCCTTGAAAAAAAGTGGTGTGTTTGGATATTGGTTGGTATGGGCAGCAGCAGCAGCAGCAGCGGGGTTCTCCTCAATACATAGCGGCTCTCCCGTTGGGTTCGATTCTCTGGGCAACAGAGTTTCTCAATTTCCTGCAGTTACTGGATTTCCTGCAGGCGCAGGGATTTCATGAAGCTGTTCTTGAAGGTCGTTAAGACCCAAGGTGTCTCACAATTTTAATCTTCATAAATTTTTTTATCAATAGTCATGTTCACAGATTAAACACGAATTCACGAAGAACTGGAAGTTTATGGTGTAGATTCAATTCTACAATATGGGTCCTCAAAACCTAATTTTTTTTCTAGCTCAATTTTAGCACAACTTGTACAAGTTCACCTGTATGGTCATACGTAGCACCTTTTTCCAACACAGCCTCCCTTATGGTTACACCTGGAGATCACCACAGCAGACGGAATCTCAAACCGACCACGTTCTGATTGATGGACGGCACTTCTCCGACATTATCGACGTCAAGACCTATCGTGGCGCCAATATCGACTCCGACCACTATCTGGTGATGGTCAAACTGCGCCCAAAACTCTCCGTCATCAACAATGTACGGTACCGGCGACCGCCACGGCACAACCTAGAGCGACTTGAACAACCGGATGTCGCCTCAGCATACGCGCAGAATTTCCAGGCCGCATTGCCGGGCGAGGGCGAGCTCGATGAGGCCCCTCTAGAGGACTGCTGGAGTACAGTGACAGCAGCCATCAACGACCATCGGGTACGTGGAACGGAATCGACGGAACGAATACTTCGACGAAGAGTGCAGAACGGTTTTGGAGGAGGAGAACGCAGTGAGGGTTGTAATGCTGCAGCAAGGGACTCGACAGAATGTGGAACGTTACAAACAGAAGCGCGAACAGCAGACCCGCCTCTTGCGGGAGAAAAAGTGCCGCCGTGAAGTGGCGGAGTGTGAAGAAATGGAACTGCTGTGCCGTTCTCAAGAAACACGGAAGTTCTATCAGAAGCTCAACGCCTCCAGCAACGGCTTCGTACCGCGTGCCGAAATATGCAGGGACAAAGACGGAGGCCTCTTGACGGACGGACGTGAGGTGATCAAAAGGTGGAAGCAGCACTTTGATCAGCACCTGAATGGCATGGAGAACGTAGACACTTGAGACCACGGCAATGGAGAAAACGACGACACCAGTGCAGCGGAGGACGGAAATGAACCAACTCCCACGCTGAGGGAAGTTAAGGATGCTATTCACCAGCTCAAAACCAACAAAGCAGCTGATAAGGATGATATCGTAGCTGAACTCATCAAGATGGGCCCAGAAAAGTTGGCCACTTGTCTGCATCGGCTGATAGTCAGGATCTGGGAAATTGAACAGCTACCGGAGTAGTGGAAGGAAGGGGTTATCTGCCCCATTCACAAGAAAGGCGACAATTTGGAAAGTGAGAACTTCAGAACGATCACTATTTTGAATGGTGCCTACAAAGTGCTACCCCAGATCATCTTCCGTCACCTAAAAAGAATGAGTTTGTGGGAAGTTATCAAGCCGGCTTCATCGACGGCCGGTCGACAACTCACCAGATCTTCACCGTACGGCAAATCCTCCAGAAATGCCGTGAATACCAGGTCCCAACGCATCACCTGTTCATCGACTTCAAAGCGGCATACGACAGTATCGACCGCGCAGAGCTATGGCGAATCATGGACGAAAACGGCTTTCCTGGGAAGCTGACTAGACTGATTAAAGCAACGATGGATGGCGGGAGAACTATCTAGTTCATTCGAATCTCGCCGTGGACTGCGACAAGGTGACGGACTCTCATGCCTACTCTTCAACATCGCTCTGGAAGGTGTGATGCGACGGGCAGGGCTCAACAGCCGAGGAACGATTTTCACAAAATCCGGTCAATTTGTGTGCAAATTTGTGTGTCGTCCGCAAAGACATGGACATTATTGCCAGAACGACCTGGCGAGCATTGCGCGCGACCGAGGATGGACAGTGGCAGCCATAAACCGAGTATTGTGGCGTACTATTGTTGATTTTGTCTTGTCCTAATGATGTTGAACATCATTATCGCTACTAGCCCTGTGCTTCAGTGACTGTTGTTTTTATCGCTCAAAACTTGCTTTTGTTTTAAATCGTTTTTTAATCGAGTTTAAATATACGTCTGTATTGAACTGCATGTCTAAAGTGTTAAACCGTATCATCAGTATAAACACTCGTTCCCAGTGCTGGTGCCCATCAAGAAATCTATTCATTTTGTGACGGCAGCTGCGCGGTGATAAAGATCTGATTGATCACCATATTTTCATTCGTGCTATACTGCAGTTCGTTGTGGATTCCATCCGTTATTCGTGCCATACTGCGTTTCGTTGCGTACTCCATCTCCGCTATACTGCGTTTCACCGTGAATCGCTTCTAACGCGATAAGAGTAACTCCACCGGTGTTCTATATCAATATCGAGTTCGACGAAAAGGTGTAATTATGGCGAAACTACTTTGCGGAGAGTGTAAACAAGAGATTAACGATCTCGAACCAATTCGTTGTGGTTTCTGCGAGGCCTCGTTCCACATCAATCAACAGTGCTGTGGATTAAATTGTCGCACCATGAAAGACGCGTTTTCATCAGGGAAGGCAATGTTTATTAGTCCCTTCTGCAGAAGTAAGCTAAACGGTCGTTCCATTGAAGCCTATATTGCTGACAACTGCAACCGCCAACAAGATGCAATGCCACCGCTTGAGGATGTACAGGAGCTGTTCACAGTGGTCGAAAAACTTAGCCAGAAAATTGACAACCTTACTGGTCAGTCGACCCAACCATCCCAATCTCTTGGTATTTCCTCGCCGTCAGCATGGCCTAGACTAGGTGTTAAACGCCGTCGAGAAGACCGAAGACCGGACGTGTCGGTCCCCGCTGTAAGCGGTACGAAGACGATCGATCTAAGCGAGATCCAACTGTCTGTACTGTCTATCACGAAAGCCCCGCTACCGGAGCAGTTTTGGTTGTATATGACTGGATTGAATCCGCTAATTACCGATACCGACCTGCAAAAAATAGTTTCGCGATGCCTGACTATTTCTGATGGTGCTGAGGTTGCGCGCCTTGTTCCCAAAGGGAAAGAGGTGTCAACTTTGACATTTGTATCCTACAAAATCGGATTAGATCCTGCTCTGAAGGAATTAGCTCTGGAGCCTTCATCCTGGCCTGTTGGAATACGTTTAAGAGAGTTCATTGAATACTCAAAAAACTGAATCAAAACTCAAACACCACTCAACGATCCATTGACCATTTCCCACAACTTTCCTGTTTAAAAGATGAGCTAGGCTCATTGAATCACCGATACCAGCCAATTTCAACACCAGGATGCACGCCTGCAAGCCTCATGGGAGCCCCTAATCCCCTCGTCACAGTCGAGGCCTTCCTGCCAGCGACCCGCATGGGACCGGGATGGTCCTGTGTACGAGTGTGGAGAGGGGGTCTTCCAAGCTCCGTTTACAGGCGAGTACACTTGTAATCCCAGCAACTGTCTCTCTGTGCCCGTTGTTCCATATTCCAGAATTTTAAACACGCCATCGAATACCACGGTTACCAATCCGGTGTTTAATGATACCTTGCTGATTTATTATCAGAACGCTGGAGGAATGAACTGCGACGTTACCAAATACTACCTACTGGAGCCCCAGAAACAGCCGCAAACTAACAGGTGGTGGTGTCCTCATAGCTGTGAAGAAGACACGCAGGGTCACCAATATCCAAAACGACCTATGGGGAAGCATCGAGCAAGTGTGGGTTCGTATCCAGCTGTTAAACCGCTCTATCTTCCTTTGCGGAATCTACTTCCCGCCAGATCGTATACGTGATGAATCATTGATCGATACGCATACCCTGTCTATTATGTCAGTTGTCGAAACTGCCTCAGCTACGGATGAAATCATCGTCATTGGGGACTTCAACCTACCAGGAATTTCATGGCGGTCGTCCTGCAATTGGTTTCTTTATCCCGACGTCGAACACTCCTCTAAACACAACGGTGCTTCCAAACTCCTCGATCGTTACAGTACCGCTACGCTAAGACAGATTAATCAAGTGACTAATGAAAACAATCGCTGTTTGGATTTGTGTTTCATTAGCGCTCAAGACGAAGCTCCAGTTATTATCGAGGCTCCGTCACCAATCCAATTGGAAATCATTGGAGATTTACCATGACTCCGTCGATGCCATGGCATCGAAAGGCACATTGTCAAAGGCACCCTCGATATCTAAGAAAACACCCAAACAAGATTTCTTTTGAGCGAATGCTTTCTCGATATCGTAAACAACCTTGTGTAAAAGAGTCACAGTGGACTTACCAGGCATGTTGGTTCACATGAAGAGGCACGTTGGCCAGATGAACATCACGGATATGATGATCCACAATGCGTTCTAAGCATTTCAGAAGAAAAGAGGTTAAACTGATAGGTCTGAAACTCTTTGCTTCTTCATACGAGGCACGACCCACTTTCGGAATAAACTTCACAGTAATATCCCGCCAGGATTTGGGAATATACGCTGTAGCAACACTGCAAACAAGTATTTTTTTTTTCAAAACATGTTTGAAATGATCAAATTCCTTCTGAAGCAAAATTGGATAAATCCCATCTGCCCCAGGAGATTTGAAAGGAGCAAAGCTATTAAGTGCCCACTCAATCGATTCTATAGTTACAATATTCCGAGCCGAAGCCATGGAATTGTAACTACAAGAAAGACATCAGGTTCATCCGAAGATGTAATATCCACGCATCCAGGGAAGTGTGTGCTGAATAAGCATTCCAGAGCTTCCTCATCAGAGGAAGTCAGATCGCCATTTGGCAAACGAAGTTCGTTCACTCGGAAATCCTTAGATTTCGCAAGAATTTTATTTAACCGACTGACTTCACTCAAACCGGAAACATTTGTACAAAGGTTTTTCCAGCCGGATCGTTCAGTAGACGGGAGAGCTTTCCTGTAGGCATTGCGAGCCGACCTGAAAGCCTCCGATCAGCCGAACGTCGTCTGTTCCAACTCTTTCTACATTGTTTCCTGAGTTTCGCCAGATCAGAGTTCCACCAAGGGGTTCCTCTTGTGATCTTCTCAGACCGTAGAGGGCATGCTTCTTCAAAAGCTTCCATGATGAAGGTCGTTGTAGTATCAACGGCATCATCTAAATCACTTGGAGTGTCAATTGATGGTGAGTATCCATGAAATTTGGCCGCAACCAAATCAGTTAAAAGGTCCCAGTTTGTTGACCGGGGATTCCTGAAACGCAATGTTTGCGAAGTAACATTTGAATGTTCAAAAAAGATGTAACGATGGTCAAATAAAGATTCTTCATCTGACACATGCCAATTGGTCAGCTCGTGACTAATTCTACTAGAGCAAAGCGTTATGTCTAACACTTCCTCTCTAGCACATACCATGATGGTTGGGCGGTTGCCTATGTTAAGTAATGCAAGGTCTGTACCAGGTCCGTGCACAGAAGTGGTGCCAAGGGAGGGGTTTTCCCCAATTTCGGTAAAAGGCGGAGGGACGCCTAGTGTATGGAGCGTCGATAATGGGAGGGGTTTAACACCCAAAACCCCCCTCTTGTGTACGGGCTTGGTCTGTATTACTTAAGTACTCCATCAAACTGGAGCCTCTCAAGTTAATGTCTGAGCTGCCCCAGATGATATGGTGAGCATTAGCATCACTGCCAACAATTAGCGGAAGGCCTTTTGAAGTACAGTATGCGATGACGTGTTTGAAAGCATCCGTAGAAGATCCCGTGCTACTCGTGGGATAAAATATGAAGTCAAATTAAAAAAAAAAAAAAACAAACAAAATCAAATAGGCTAACTCCTTTGCAAGAAGTGGGTTGGATAGGTCTCCGTTTAAGAGAAGTGTGGAGTCAGGAGCAGGAAACTGCGCACACAGCTCCAGCGTGGGAGCTCCGATTTATCCTGGTGAGATATTGGACGGACCGTGGTTGATGAAAGCGAGCAACCAACAAAGAGATGGGCTATCCGCGATCGAGGTGGCTGAGGCGCAGCTTGGCAAGATCATCGACTTTGCGTCCACGAAGTCCAGCATGAATAAGGACCTGAAATCGGCCCTGTTTCGACTTTGTAAGTTGATGGCGGACGATGCCAAGCAGGATCTCATGAGACTCGCACAGAACCGGCGAAAGTAAAGGCTACGAGGTCTACCCTGACCGGGGCCATCGCTGTCACAGGAAGTCTAAAAGGCGTGGCTCATGCGAGTGCTTGTGACTCGCAGAACCGGGTGAGGCAGCCGTCAGGCGAGAAGCTGTCTGGTGGTGCCCGCGAGGCTAGGAAAATACTAACCCCGAAGGTCGGCAGTAATACCGGCAAGTCGGACCCCAGCCAGGCGACTCGGAAAGCTGAAAGGGGTGGCCCGGCCCGTCCCGGATCGAAGGGAACAGGGGGTTGCGACCGTTGTTAGGCCTTCAGCAACCACAGTGTAGGGCGAACTGAGGGGAGGACCCCCTTGGACGAAAGTCGAGCGGAAGAAAAAGAAAAAAACCGCAGGATGAGGAGAGCAGAGACGCCAAACTAAGAAGGCGCAAAAAAGTAGGTGCCAAGCGCGAGAAAGGCGACGCGCTCGTCATCAAAACCGAACAGTCTAAGTACATGCACGTCTTGAAGGCGATGCGAAGCGCTGCCAAGCTCGTGAATCTTGGAGCTGACGTGTTCGGTCGTATCAGACGTACTCGTACGGGTGAAATGATCCTAGATCTCAAACGCATCAAGAAACGCAAGGGCGCCGCCTTCAAAAGTCTGGTGGTAGAGGTCCTTGGCGAAGGGGTCGAGATGAGGGCTCTTACAGCAAAGGCGACTCTGAAGGTAAAGATTCTAGACAAGGTCGTTGAACCGGAAAGCTCGTCACGGCACTGCGGCAACAGTGCTAGGTGAAGGTGGCCACTGCAGCCGTTCGACTACGAAAGCGGCCGGCAAGGACACGGGTAGCTTTGGTTCAGCTATCTGTTGCGGACGTAAATAAGTCCGTTAAAGTAGGGAAGATCAAAGTGGGCTGACCAGTATGTCATCTGACTCTTCATGAGCAACCGGAGGTTTGCTTCGGGTGTCTGGAATCAGGGTACAAGTCATGGGACTTCAAAGGCCCTGACAAGAGCAAGTCGTGTGGAAAGGGGATCCCTGTAAGGGCCGGGCCCGGTGGAGGCCACACTGTGAGCTACTCATTCTGGTGCTAGCTGCTAGGGCCTGAAGGTAAGGGTATTGCATTCAGCAGGACAAATCGCGTTACGCAAGTTTCAGTTCTGGGCCCATATAGCCGAGGCGGTAAACGCACGGGTATTCAGCATGACCATGCTGAGGGTGACGGGTTCGATTGCCGGTCGGTCCAGAATCTTTTCGTAAAGGAAATTTCCTTGACTTCCTTGGGCATAGAGTATCTTCGTGCCTGCCACACGATATACACATGCAAAATGGTCATTGGCAGAGGAAGCTCTCAGTTAATAACTGTGGAAGTGCTCATAGAACACTAAGCTGAGAAGTAGGCTTTGTCCCAATGAGGACGTTACGCCAAGAAGAGAGAGAGAGAGAAGTTTCAGTTCTTGGAGCTTGCAAAACAGTTGGGTGCGGGCGTGGTGGGTTGGGTTGGGTGCCCGCCTTCCGAGGACAAAGAGAGTGGTGAGGATCACTCGGGGAATCGGGTAAGCGCCAACATGCTATCGTGGACTCTCCAAAGCAAGTCATCGATGTTTGTTGCTGCAGCCTATGTAGCTAACCTTGAGGGTGCGATGTGCATTAGTCTCTCTCTGAAGCAATGCCTTATTGGTGGTTCCGGAGAGACGTAGGGTTTGGCGACCATGGGAATGGGTTTAGTGGTCCAGGAGATAGTTGTCCTGGCTTCTACTTTTGTTGTAAAAGACGGCCCTAATCCCACACTACCTGTACCAGGGCTGTTCAGATGTGGTTTAGAAGAAGATAAAAAGGACTTCGTCTACCTTGGATCCATGTTAATTGGGCAGAAGAAATCGGGCCTTCCATAGGCTCCACAAGAATCTACGGTTAAAAAGGTTGAAGCACCGCTGATGAAACCGGTGGTTCTCTACGGGCACGAGACCTTGACAATGTTCGAGGAAGACATGCCAACCCACGAAATGTTCGAGCGTCAGGTGCTTAGGACCATGGCGGTGTGCAGGAGAACGATATGTGTTGGAGAATGATGCATCACGAGCTCTTTGCGCTCTACGATGAACTTAGCATACGAAAGGTAGCACAAGCTGGAAGGGTACGATGAGCAGAGCATGTTGTTAAATTACCGGACAACAACTCTGCAAAGCTAGTGTTCGCAAGAAACCCATTTGATTCAAAAAGGCGAGCTGCGCAGAAGGCGCAGTGGAATAATAAATTAACCAATATTTTACCTCAACCACCCGATAAGCAATAGTTACTTGACTTGGGAACCACTGGTTTACAACACACTCGCAAACCAGTTAGTCACCTCTCCTCTAGGGCCTACAGATGATGCCGATGTTGTTGTTGTTGTTGACCATTAGCATTTCTTTTGTCTGTATGGTCTCAAAAATTGAACAGGTAAAAAAAAGGTAACAACACAGCCAGCAGCGGCGAGGAGAACCCCGTATGTCCGATAACACCACCGCACCGCCGCCGTAGAGAAAGAAATAGGCTCTCACGCGAGACCAATCGAGAAGACCTTACTGACTGAGAAGAGAGCGCAGAGAGAACGAGCGACCTGTCGCGTGTGCCTGTTGATGAACCACCACCATTTGTACTTTGGAGGAGGACTTGGAGCGTAGTTTGTAGGGTCGCTCCACTGCGGCGCGGCGCGGGTCGGTCTGTGTGTCTGTGAGATCGAAATTGCATGCTGCTGCCGTCCGGTTCTTTAGCTTCTAGGGGGGGAAGGTGGCTGACTGACTGGACTGGTAGGAATGGAGCGAGCAGCAGCATCCAGTCTTGAGCCTGTTGTAGCTCTGTTTGTGATGGAATCGTAGCTTGTTGCTAATTTTGTTTTTTGCTCATATGCTTTGGTTTTTTGCTTTTCTTGTGCAACTGGTTGGGCCGAAAGGTTATGCTGTCAGTTCCCATATTATTTACTAACTGGGAACGTAGTATAAATATTATCTTTCTTTTCTGTTTTCAATATTTTTGATAAATTAGATTGAATAACTCTATCTTGAAACCATTTCAAAGAGACTTCCAATGGAAGTCACTCAAACGAGGTTTTCCCTCGTCTAAAATTTTCAGATTTTTTTCAAGGAAGATTATTACTTTTATGCATGGCTTCTATCAAGCTTTATTAAAGCCTCCGTAAATCATACTGAAATATATTCCAACAGCAAAAGTTCAGCACTACTAGGTACATTATTCTATTTTTTTACTTGCTCCTCGATCTTACTACTATCACCATATGACAACCCGAGTAAAACAGTAACAATTATTCGAATGCGAAGACAATTTGGCACTTTTCGGATTCACGTTAAAACGTAACGTTTACATCAACATGTTGCTTAACGGTTCCGGGTCATTTGGCCGAACGCCATTCGGCCGAATGCCGTTTGGCCGAAAAACGAATGATGAACTTAAGGCGAAACTGGAAGCATTTCCTCACTTTTTGGTTTTCGACTTTTCATAAAATAACGAAGCAATTTTGAATTTTTTGTGGTTGAAAATATTTTTCGTTTTTGCAGAAACCATTTTTGAACAAAATATTACACAAAAAATGGTTTCTGCAAAAATTGAAAACATTTACTCTACATGTGTACGAAAACCGATTTTGAGAATATTGCTTCGTTATTTAATGAAAAATCACAAACCAAAAACAATGAGGAAATGCTTCCAGTTTCGCCTGGATACTCTGATTGTATCTAGGATCCAGTTTGATGCCTGTATTCCTTGTTTTATCTGTTTCTACTTAGCGTACCATCCAAACTGTGACAAAGCCTGCTTCTCAACTTAGCGTTCTATAGATGCTTCCACAGTTAATAAATGAGAACTATCTCTGCCAATGATCAATTTGCCTTTGTGTATCGCGTGGCAACCACGAAGGTACTCTACGTCCAGGGATGTGAAGCGAATGATCATTAACCCTCGAGTGATCATGCTGTTGTATTTTGTACAACAACACTTTGAAAAAAAAAACGCGCTTTTTGTGCTCAGTATTGTCGTGGTGCTGGCGGTAGTAGCCAGGCGTTAGGAAGGTTAAGCAAATTATAGTGATTTAGGATGGGAGAAATTAGTTCGGACTTTATGGAAATGACTAAGAAACACTATTGAGCGAGTGCAAAAACTATCAGACACGTTTTTTTGTGTGATATATACACATGTTTTGTATGGACTGTCAAATTTTAACCACAACCCTTCCCATTTAACGACGTGAGTCATTTATTGCGGCGCTCATCTTGTTTTACTAAAGAAAAATAAAGCAAATTGATTCAGTTAAAAGTTTTGACTCAAAACTGTAATCAAAGAAAAATTCTTTGAAAATAGTTAATTAAAACTAATTATCGAAAATCAATGTTTTTTTTGCGATTATCGGTTTTGCTCTAGTGGGTAAAGAGAAAATTGAACAATGCTCTGAAGGTTACTGAGCAATTCATTTCATGTTTTCTTTGTGCCAGTGATGAGGACTAGGCAGAGCATCATTCCAATCGTGCTCTGCAAAATGGAAGAGAGTTCATTCATATGTGAAAACATTTATCTTCGTTCTCTCCGAAGCAGATCTAAAATGAACACATGAAAGATACTCTCAGAAATAGAGAAACAGCCGGTTAGCCGTATCTTTACGGTAGAAATGAGCAAAGCCTGCTCTTATACTGAATAGTGGTATTAGGTAGTATGTATTAGGAATATAAATCCCGGAGAGAATTCATTTTTGAACAACTTGATTAATCCATGAACTTGATTGATTCCAAAATTAGGAAATGTGTGATTTCATCGCTCTGATGTTTAATCCGTATGAATGAACATCGTCAGCAAAATAAATATAATTCGGCTGCATATTATTTAATTTTTCGTGTTTCGTATTTCCGAAGCAACGATTCCGGACATAGGCACGATCACCAAACTGTGCTGCATTGCATTAACTTCTACGCCAAAAAAGTTTTGACCTATTATACTGATGCATTATCAACACTTTTAAAAAAAATAGGAATTTACACGTGACGTAAACCATCAACGTACGTAAACATTTCATGATTGAATGGCGAATTTGATTGAATTTTACATCCATCATGTAAGTTTGAGTTGATTGCACAAGATGTCAAGAAACCTATCTGACCAGGTAGGTAGAAACAGTTTTACATTTATCACTTGCCCTACAACTCGGTGATATGGCCAAAAGGTATAGTTCGTGCCTCTCAATCAGCGGACCGGTGTTTGAATCCAGTTAATTATTAAGCTTTCATATGTTTCATCTGTCGATTCGGTTTCAGCGATTGCTAGCTCGACTTTATTTGTGATAGAAGACGTCAATTTGTGTCAAACGGGTCGCTCCTTTTATGTGCATCTAAGAGAACTTAAATTTACATGTTTTTTTTTTTCTAAGAGTGAAGAATCTATCTGCCCATGGTCAACGCGAGAGAGAGAAGGTGGGGGGCGGGGAGAGTTAATCCAGAAATAGACTACCTGATTTATGGACAGCTTCAACTAGCTTAGCTCAACGATTTAGCTATGGTATCCATGTTATAAAAAGGTAATATGTTATAAAAAGAAATAATCCCCCGTCTGTTAATGCATATTTTTATTTTCCATTCTGGATTTTAATCAGCTCACGCGGCCCGTCTCAGGAAAATCTTTTGCGTGAGCTTCATTGGCAATCATTAAACAACGCACTTTCATATGCCCAATGGGAATTGCATTAACCGTAGTGTGGCCAGCAAAAAAAACACCCGTAGAAGGCCGGCAGGGTACCCGGGTACCCACGAAATGGAAATGATCATATCTCAGCGATTTTTCCACCGATTTTAAAGTTTTTGCCTCATTCAACTCAGAAACTCATTATCTATCGAGATCGTATTTGGTTGGACCGGTCCGATCACCATAGGTACTGGAAAATCCGGATTTCTGGATCCATGTTTTTATACAATACAATATACGGGATTTTCGGTAGGTTAGTAGCAATTTCGGTACCAAGCATCGTAAAATTGCTTTGGCATATTGTATCTGACTGGCCCGGAATCATAAAACGTGTTGACTTTGAAACTGTGATTTCGGAACACGCTGCTCGTGTCGTAGGGCCATGGTTGACCATAAACACTTTAAGATATCATAGTCTTAACAATGTGGGTTTCAATATGGTATAAGGACATGCTCCCAAAAATATGGATTTTCCGAAAACCACGGTGATTAGATCGGTCTAACCAAATATTTTCCCGATAGATGATGAGTTTCTGAGTTGAATGAGCTAAAAATTTCCAAAATCTATGAAAAATTGACGGAGATATGATCATTTCAATTTCGTGGGTACCCGGGTACCCTGCCGGCCACATAAGTGTTAAGCAGTTTACAATTCAATTCAATTTATTTGTCTTCCATATTTATTCAATATATCTGCATTTGAAATTACAGTTTTCTAGAGCTAGTGCAGTACAGAGACGTTTCTTTAGGACCAGCATCGAAATCGCTTCTTATCATCCTCCTTATGAAATAACCTTTTTGATGTTTGTTTAAACGTCTTCTAACTGATAGTCTATTTGAAGATTAATCTATTTTAACAGCTAAAACAACCTCGGAACCAGTTTGGTATTCTATTTCGCAGAGCTGTTACTTGTTCTGTAGCTTAGTCGATTAAAGCACTAGTATAGCCTATACGGAGTCATGGGTTCGAATCCCAGTGCCTTCTCATTGCATGTTTTTTTTCGGATGTTTATGATACATCAGCAAATCTGGTAAATCCCTGTACATGGCAAAATATAGCAATATTGTTCCTCAACTAGTGGACTCTTGGAAGGATCCAAGATTGGAATCCGAGAAGGAACTCCTGGAGAAATACCAAGTAAAACTCCTGAAGAAATCACAAAAAAATCCTGGAAAAGTTCTTGGACGAGCTTCAGAAGGATTTCCTATAATAATGTCAGAAGGATCTATTTCAAAAATCACAAATGCCAGAAAAACTTTTAAAACCATGTTCAAAACTATCCTCAGGAACAATTTAATGGGAAAACTCCTGAAAGGATATCAGAAGACATTTAGAGAGGGATTCCAGAAAATAATCTTCAAGGATTCCTGCGTACGAAATTCTGAAGAAAAGCTTAGAGTAACTTCTACATAGAAGAATTTCAGAAGTAACATTAAAATATTGATTAACTTTAAAAGCAATTCCTTTAAAAGGAGTTTTCCGATCCTGCGCTACAAGTACTGGAATTGACAATGGTGAGGAGCTGGTGAATCTGCCTGACGACTACAAAGGAGTCGTGAAAACTCTAAGCTTGACCTGGAGTCCGCAGCGGGATGAGTTTGCATTCGTTGCTAACCATATTGTCGGTTTACGTACAAAAGGCTGAATCACATAAGGCTGAATGATCAAAAGGCTGAAACACATAAGGCTGAATGATAAAAAGGCTGAAAGCATCAAAAGGCTGAAAGATATCAAAAGGCTGAAAGATATCAACATGTTGAAAAGTTTTGAAAGTTGTAGAGAATCGAATGAAATGACATTTTGGACAATTATGGCTAATCTATTGGTCTTTGATAAACATTTGACTCGACTTGAAAATGATCATAGGAAACAAAAGAATCTTTGCTCGAAAGTACATTTGGTTAAACGGTCATTTGGTCAAAACCCATGTTACGGAAGAGGAAGTATATGACATTCAATCGATTTGACTATTCATCGAATGGACATCTGGTCACGTGAGCTAACTCTAATTGACGAAAAGACATTTAAGTGGAACATAATCTTATGGATTTCGGTATCATAATGTCTATGTTATTGTTCTTTCTTCAGTATCATATCGGCCAATACCCCGCTAATACTGAACTATTTTAGCTCAAATTGACAAAGGATTTCGCCAACAATTTATTTCCACTCGTTTGAAGTATTATGTGTGTCAACTCGGAAACTAGGTTGAATGAGCCTTAGATGTAAACATTTGTTCGGGTAATTCGGGTAATAAGCGGTAGTTGAGGCATAAACTATTGTACCTAACTGTTACTCAAAAATGTTTGAACTTTGTTCAGTTCTAAATTTATAACGCGTGCGAGCTATAAATTGAACACTAGCGAAATCCGCGAAACTGAAATGGCCATACCTCCGCCATGTTTCCACAGATTTCAAACATTTTGAGCTCATTAGATTCAGAAATTCTTGTGCTATTGAAACCATGGGTTTTGGAAAATCCAGATTTCCAATCATATGATTTAATACAATACAGTAACGGAGTGGCATGAATTATCGAAAATCATAAAATTGCCTAAACCAATAGAGTCTGATCGTCGGGTGATGAAGATAAGCGCATGTGAACTCAGAGTCGAATGGGAACCGAGCGGGCGCTCTTAAGCAGCAAAAGCTCTGATAGGAAAGTTCAATGCTTTGTCGACCAAAAAATTTAAAGTGTTCAGTTTATTTTTGTCTCACGTTCTGTTAGAATACAATACTGCTTGAAAGAATAGACTATTTTATAAGAAGGAGAAACATCTGGTATACAGTAAGCAGCTTAAACACCTGAACTTAAATTATGGTTCTTACAACATTTTAAAAGAAGGAAAACCTTTGATAAAAAAATATGTAGCTATAACATTCAAACACAGTAAGAACAGCCTATGCTCAAAAGAAGGGGAAATCTCCGATGAATCGTTTTTAAGGAATATGCGCACGCAGAAGCTCGCTGCATTTTACACATTGGTAAGAATGCCAACACTGAATATATGCAAATACCTTTAAAGAACAGCCCATTTTTAATAGAAGGAAAATCACTCACGGGAGAGTTTTTAGTATGCAGATGCTTGGTCGTTATACTGTACTATTTGCGGCCACAATACATACTCTTCCATCAGATTTTTCCCGCTTTTTTAGAAAGGCTGTTCTTTCGAGGTAAATGCATAGATCATAATTTAACCATTCAACTAGGCTGCCTAAAATCATTATAACCCATTCGCCTTAGTGGCATTTGAGGCCTGATATCCTTCGGTATAATAACACAGCACCAACGGGAACGACATTTCGGCAAATTCCACTCCGGAGAATAGTATTCCGGAAAATATAATACCTTGTGTAATACTATCTTTTAAATCATTAAACCCTCAACTCAGATTCTATAGAGTTCATTATTATGCATATTTCAAGTTTTGGAATTTGCCGTGTTTTCAGCCTTTTGTAATTTCAGCCTTTTGTTACATATCCATAATTTCAGCCTTTTGTATTCAGCCTTATGTGCATTCAGCCTTTTGAAATTCAGCCTTATGTTACCATCCCATATTGTCAACTAATGGAAACCATCGTCCAAGTGTTCTGTCTCTCCCGAAATCAGCAAGCCGTTCGATCCGATTGGTTTCCTGTCCCTGGTACCGTAAACCGGGGTCAAATTGATCTTCGGGTCGAAATTGATCAGACGTTTTTCTGTTACATTTAGCATATTCTAACTGATTTCCTCGCAAGTATCGTGCAGTTGAAATCTGATACTTTGCGATATTTGAAAGGAAATTATCAAAAGAATGCTTTATCTAGCGAAAAAACGTCTGATCAATTTCAACCCGAAGATCAATTTGACCCCGGTTTACGGTAATCATTATTGCTAAGCTTATTGAAGAGTATATGGAGTAGATGTACTTAATGAATAAAGAGAAATATAAAACAAATTGAAGTGCACAAATTTCAGAATTACATAGCCTCGGATACCGCCCAGCGACGAGATGACGAACTCCCTTCCTTTCGCTGTTAGAAAAGTAAACGATGTTGTTCGCGAATTGCAAATCTTCCCAAATGTATCAAGAGCAGCAGACACCCGGCAGCTATATAAAGCGCGACCCATCGCGCAGCTCAATCATTCGTGATTGTGTAGCTGAAGGGTGAACATCCACTTAGCCATAGCTGACGAGTATACATCGGAAGAGCGAACCTCCTCCGTCGTGTGAAGGATACAGAGGCCGTTAGCAGAGCAGACAGCGGTCGTGCAACTTAGTTGTCGGTCAAGTAACTGGTACGGAAGCCCTCTTATTATATAAGTAGCGCAATCCTACCAGCGGGACAATGGAAAATCACGACACTTATCATGCAGTGGATTTGGTTAGCAGGAGTTCCGTGGGATGCGAAACTGGAAGGTGACTTGCTACAAGAATGGTTGCAGCTTCGAACCTCTCTTGGCTTCTCGGATACATCGAAACTGGCAGCAGTGTATCTGCGCAGCCTATTTTCCGACGGAACTGCGTATTTTCGCTTGATGTGCAGCAAATCAAAGGTAGCAAAATACAGCAACTCGCGTCAGACCGCTGCAGCGCGCTGAGTGTGCAGTGGAAGTAGTGACATCGTGTCACGAGGACAACTGCCACAAGCATTACGTTTCAACGAGTTGTGGTGAACGGGACCGGAGTTTCTTCAGAGTGTTGAGTACGATAAGGAGATCCCAGCAGATCTGCCTGATGACGTCATCCCGGAGATTAGAGCATTTCAGAGAGATTTCAAAGAGTTTCAGGTGAGGCAGTAGAGGGGTGGTTCAAAGGGGTAACATGAGGCTTCAGTGGTGATTTGGGGGTTGTTGGAGGGTCTCAGGTGTATTACATGAGGTCCAAGGCGGTTTTATGTGTTATTTCAGGAAGTTTCAGAAGATTTTTAACGCGTTTCAGAGGCGTTTCATGGGCTTTTGTGGGTATTTCAAAGGTATTTCAGGAAGTTCCAGATGTCTTTCAGCGTGTCAAAGAGACGTTACAGAAGTGTGTTCAGAAGAGGGTCTCAGGTGCATTACAAGGGGTTCGAGGGGGTTTCTGGAGGCATTGCAGGAAGTTTTAGAGGATTTTTAGAAGCTTCAGGAGGCGTTATAGGGTCGTTTTCGGGGGTTTCGGAGGGTTACAGTTGCGTTACATGGGAATGGGATCCGAGATATCGAGGGGGTTTTCGGTGGTATTCCAGGAAGTTTTAGAGGAATTTCAGCGAGTTTTCAGATGCGTTACCGTGGCGTTTTCAGGGGCTTTTAGAGGTGTTTTAGCATTGATTTTGAATGTCTCGGAGGCTCGAAGCGGTTTCCAGGGATTTTTGGATCCATTGCATGAAGTTTTAGAGGGTTTTCAGAGGCGTTTTGAGAGGTTTAAGGAGGCTTACAGTTTTTAAATATACATTTTGGATCACTGCTTTCAGGTGAGTTCCAGGGAGATTTCAGAGACGTTTTTAAGCATGTCATAATCGTTTCAGGCGATTTCAGAATGGATCAAAGACGTTCCAGACAGATCACCCTTGTAGATCCGATCACCTATACTCAGAAGAGTTCTTAAAGATTTTTAAACAAACATTGTACTCACCACTTGGCGGCACATTGCATGAGGCTCGGTACGCATGAGTTTTATTCAAACGCACATGTAGTGCATGAAGAACTGATGACATATACTGAAGAACGTTTTGAAGAAACCATAAGGTGGAGATATTATGAAACCACCCCCTAATTTCTAAAGAGCACAAATCTCAAGAACCAAATGATGACTGTTTGTGCTATTGTTGATCTATTACTTGCCCGCTGATGGTGCCCAATCGATCATTTTATCAGCGTTAACCGTAATTTGAATCTTCAGATTTCTGCTCTTGAAGCTTGGTGTTGTGGCTTCGTTATATGTATCTTTGCCTGGTATAGTCCCAACCCCCACCCCTCATCTCTCCCCCCTGAACACGCTCTAAACTTCCCCAACTTCTTTCCCGGGCACCAACTTTGTCACTAACCTTAAGTACCCCATTTTATGTTTGTCAGATGTATCAACTTCAAAACACAAATTTATCACATTTTTATAACCTTTCCGACAGTATGCAAGGACCTAGAGAAATTATTACATTAAGTGAGTAAAATGCATTGTTCAGAGTACCTCGTCATTGTTTCAGCAACTTTTGTTTTGTTGAGAATCACACCTTTGATAAAACATATCTCCGGAACCATGACGAACAAGCATCGATATTTTGGAGAAATATTTGTAAATTTTAATAAGGCTGAAAAAGCTCCATAAAGTATATCTGACTTGAAATTATTGGTTGAGAACTTTGTTTTATGTAGATCTACAATACCCAAGTTCTCCATCAATTTTTATGTAGGTATTTGATCTATGAATCCGCAATCCGAGAGTCCCGCAGAGTCCGTACCGCGCATCTATCTCCGTATATCTAGTGCAAACACCATATCTACCTTCCATTACACTATAGTCCGCGCGTGAAGAGTTTGCAATTCTACCAAAACCAACGTGTGAGGAGAGTCAACAGTTACCACTTTCACCACCATTGCTATGACAAATGTTCCAACAGTCAACATTGAAGAGTGTGTTCTTTGCGCTAAGAGATCATTAAGGCAAACCAGATGGAGGAAAACAACAGAGCAGCTTTCTACAAGGACATGCAATTGCCCCCTCCCCACTTACATGATTCGTGCCGCGTCGGCCTGGCGCACGTTCTCGTCCCGGTTGAGCACATTCAGGATAATCTGCCGCTCCTGGTCGGTCAAGTTGTCCAGCATATGGGAAGCGGCCATATCCTGCATGGATCCGGTGCCGGTTTTGTCCCCGATGGCGACGGCGGCCCCCACCATGGCGGCGTACGTATTGTTGTTGGTGTGCATTTCGGCTAGCGGCCTGGTGGTGGAACTGCTGCCTCCCATGCCATTTCCGCTACCGCCGCCGGTACCAGTACCATTGCCGGTGGCCTGCGGAGTCGGTGGCAACCGGGCTCGACCACTGGCCATCTCTGCCGTATTTCTCCTAGATCGTCACTACACACACTGACCGGGTAGCTTACAGCGACAGCCTGCGAAGCAGAAAATGAGATTTTTGCGACACATATCGATAATTAGATTTCGTCTTTATTGATGGCTCATATGTGTATATAGTTCGGAATGTCGTATGATTTAGGAGAGAAATGAGAATAAATTGGATTTCCATTGGAGGGACCCTGTAGGAAAAAAGAAAACTGGTGTATTGTATCCCACAGAAACGGAAATCATCAATTTCCGCTGCACTTTACTTGGAGAGACTTCCAGCTGTGCGAGGCGAACCCCGAGAAGACGCATCTCGTTCCCACGAATGTCTTTACGTAGTATTGGATTGGATTGGGGATCAATATGCTGTCACGCTGCTGGGTCCCTCGTCAACCTTGAAGGATCCACTTCTTTGCGAATGTAAATCATTTTGCACCATTGCAGGAACCGTACCGGGCCATCGTCGGTCGCATTGATGCAGGACTGTGTCGAAAAATGTTATATGCATTGCTGTGAGCAGCAATTGGTTTCTTCAGTGATATTAATATTATTCATTTTCAGCCAGATCCGTTTAAGGGTTCTCTAGATTTGTGCTCGAGAAAATTTGGGCTGTGTACTCCAAATACCCAAACCCAACACGTTACGCTGCGTATCATCCTGGAGCAAATCCATGAATTCCAAGAGTCTCTCTACCTGGTGTTCATTGATTACGAAACAGTTTTCGACCGTCTCAATCACGGAAACATGTGGGAAGCCCTCAGGCGCAAGGGTCTTCCTGAGAAAATCATCGGCCTCATTGAAGCACAGTACAGGGCATTTTTGTGCAGAGTACTGCACAACGGTGTTTTGTCCGATCCCATCCGGGACTTTGCTGGAGTGAGGCAAGGATATATACACTACCCGCCATAATTATGGATTCGCGTATTGCAACACTCATACTGAATATTGCAGCACCCCAAAAAGTATTGCATCACCCTGAAATGTGATTATTTGGGATCATTGATGTACAAATCCCTTATGACCCCCCTAATTTTAAGACCGCAAACTTAAAGAAGCAAGTGACGGTTTGTGCTGATAAGTTGGTCGATTGGTAACCTGCTGGACCGAGACCTAGACCTAGACGTAGACTCAATTTTGGCCCTTCTCTCAGAATTCTGAGCAGGATTCTCTCAGAATCCTGAACAGGATCCTCTCAGAATCCTGAGCAGGATTCTCTCAGAATCCTGAGCAGGATTCTCTCAGAATCCTGAGCAGGATTCTCTCAGAATCCTGAGCAGGATTCTCTCAGAATTCTGAGCAGGATTCTCTCAGAATCCTGAGCAGGATTCTCTCAGAATCCTGAGCAGGATTCTCTCAGAATCCTGAGCAGGATTCTCTCAGAATCCTGAGCAGGATTCTCTCAGAATCCTGAGCAGGATTCTCTCAGAATCCTGAGCAGGATTCTCTCAGAATCCTGAGCAGGATTCTCTCAGAATCCTGAGCAGGATTCTCTCAGAATCCTGAGCAGGATTCTCTCAGAATCCTGAGCAGGATTCTCTCAGAATCCTGAGCAGGATTCTCTCAGAATCCTGAGCAGGATTCTCTCAGAATCCTGAGCAGGATTCTCTCAGAATCCTGAGCAGGATTCTCTCAGAATCCTGAGCAGGATTCTCTCAGAATCCTGAGCAGGATTCTCTCAGAATCCTGAGCAGGATTCTCTCAGAATCCTGAGCAGGATTCTCTCAGAATCCTGAGCAGGATTCTCTCAGAATCCTGAGCAGGATTCTCTCAGAATCCTGAGCAGGATTCTCTCAGAATCCTGAGCAGGATTCTCTCAGAATCCTGAGCAGGATTCTCTCAGAATCCTGAGCAAGATTCTCTCAGAATCCTGAGCAGGATTCTCTCAGAATCCTGAGCAGGATTCTCTCAGAATCCTGAGCAGGATTCTCTCAGAATCCTGAGCAGGATTCTCTCAGAATCCTGAGCAGGATTCTCTCAGAATCCTGAGCAGGATTCTCTCAGAATCCTGAGCAGGATTCTCTCAGAATCTTGAGCAGGATTCTCTCAGAATCCTGAGCAGGATTCTCTCAGAATCCTGAGCAGGATTCTCTCAGAATCCTGAGCAGGATTCTCTCAGAATCCTGAGCAGGATTCTCTCAGAATCCTGAGCAGGATTTTCTCAGAATCCTGAGCAGGATTCTCTCAGAATCCTGAGCAGGATTATCTCAGAATCCTGAGCAAGATTCTCTCAGAATCCTGAGCAGGATTCTCTCAGAATCCTGAGCAGGATTCTCTCAGAATCCTGAGCAGGATTCTCTCAGAATCCTGAGCAGGATTCTCTCAGAATCCTGAGCAGGATTCTCTCAGAATCCTGAGCAGGATTCTCTCAGAATCCTGAGCAGGATTCTCTCAGAATCCTGAGCAGGATTCTCTCAGAATCCTGAGCAGGATTTTCTCAGAATCCTGAGCAGGATTCTCTCAGAATCCTGAGCAGGATTCTCTCAGAATCCTGAGCAGGATTCTCTCAGAATCCTGAGCAGGATTCTCTCAGAATCCTGAGCAGGATTCTCTCAGAATCCTGAGCAGGATTCTCTCAGAATCCTGAGCAGGATTCTCTCAGAATCCTGAGCAGGATTCTCTCAGAATCCTGAGCAGGATTCTCTCAGAATCCTGAGCAGGATTCTCTCAGAATCCTGAGCAGGATTCTCTCAGAATCCTGAGCAGGATTCTCTCAGAATCCTGAGCAGGATTCTCTCAGAATCCTGAGCAGGATTTTCTCAGAATCCTGAGCAGGATTCTCTCAGAATCCTGAGCAGGATTCTCTCAGAATCCTGAGCAGGATTCTCTCAGAATCCTGAGCAGGATTCTCTCAGAATCCTGAGCAGGATTCTCTCAGAATCCTGAGCAGGATTCTCTCAGAATCCTGAGCAGGATTCTCTCAGAATCCTAAGCAGGATTCTCTCAGAATCCTAAGCAGGATTCTCTCAGAGTCCTGAGCAGGATTCTCTCAGAGTCCTGAGCAGGATTCTCTCAGAATCCTGAGCAGGATTCTCTCAGAATCCTGAGCAGGATTCTCTCAGAATCCTGAGCAGGATTCTCTCAGAATCCTGAGCAGGATTCTCTCAGAATCCTGAGCAGGATTCTCTCAGAATCCTGAGCAGGATTCTCTCAGAATCCTGAGCAGGATTCTCTCAGAATCCTGGGCAGGATTCTCCCAGAATCCTGAGCAGGATTCGT
Source organism: Aedes albopictus (assembly GCF_035046485.1). Classification (NCBI taxonomy): domain Eukaryota; kingdom Metazoa; phylum Arthropoda; class Insecta; order Diptera; family Culicidae; genus Aedes; species Aedes albopictus. The sequence goes on along the minus strand of NC_085136.1, from coordinate 326,559,233 downwards.
TCAGAATCCTTAGCAGGATTCGCTCAGAATCCTGAGCAGGATTCGCTCAGAATCCTGAGCAGGATTCGCTCAGAATCCTGAGCAGGATTCGCTCAGAATCCTGAGCAGGATTCGCTCAGAATCCTGAGCAGGATTCGCTCAGAATCCTGAGCAGGATTCGCTCAGAATCCTGAGCAGGATTCGCTCAGAATCCTGAGCAGGATTCGCTCAGAATCCTGAGCAGGATTCGCTCAGAATCCTGAGCAGGATTCGCTCAGAATCCTGAGCAGGATTCGCTCAGAATTCTGAGCAGGATTCGCTCAGAATCCTGAGCAGGATTCGCTCAGAATCCTGAGAAGGATTCTCTCAGAATCCTGAGCAGGATTCTCTCAGAATCCTGAGCAGGATTCGCTCAGAATTCTGAGCAGGATTCGCTCAGAATCCTGAGCAGGATTCTCTCAGAATCCTGAGCAGGATTCTCTCAGAATCCTGAGCAGGATTCTCTCAGAATCCTGAGCAGGATTCTCTCAGAATCCTGAGCAGGATTCTCTCAGAATCCTGAGCAGGATTCTCTCAGAATCCTGAGCAGGATTCTCTCAGAATCCTGAGCAGGATTCTCTCAGAATCCTGAGCAGGATTCTCTCAGAATCCTGAGCAGGATTCTCTCAGAATCCTGAGCAGGATTCTCTCAGAATCCTGAGCAGGATTCTCTCAGAATCCTGAGCAGGATTCTCTCAGAATCCTGAGCAGGATTCTCTCAGAATCCTGAGCAGGATTCTCTCAGAATCCTGAGCAGGATTCTCTCAGAATCCTAAGCAGGATTCTCTCAGAATCCTGAGCAGGATTCTCTCAGAATCCTGAGCAGGATTCTCTCAGAATCCTAAGCAGGATTCTCTCAGAATCCTAAGCAGGATTCTCTCAGAATCCTAGGCAGGATTCTCTCAGAATCCTAGGCAGGATTCTCTCAGAATTCTAGGCAGGATTCTCTCAGAATCCTGAGCAGGATTCTCTCAGAATCTTAGGCAGGATTCTCTCAGAATCCTGGGCAGGATTCTCTCAGAATCCTGGGCAGGATTCTCTCAGAATCCTGGGCAGGATTCTCTCAGAATCCTGGGCAGGATTCTCTCAGAATCCTGGGCAGGATTCTCTCAGAATCCTGGGCAGGATTCTCTCAGAATCCTGGGCAGGATTCTCTCAGAATCCTGGGCAGGATTCTCTCAGAATCCTGGGCAGGATTCTCTCAGAATCCTGGGCAGGATTCTCTCAGAATCCTGGGCAGGATTCTCTCAGAATCCTGGGCAGGATTCTCTCAGACTCCTGAGCAGGATTCTCTCAGACTCCTGAGCAGGATTCTCTCAGAATCCTGACCAGGATTCTCTCAGAATCCTGACCAGGATTCTCTCAGAATCCTGACCAGGATTCTCTCAGAATCCTGAGCAGGATTCTCTCAGAATCCTGAGCAGGATTCTCTCAGAATCCTGACCAGGATTCTCTCAGAATCCTGACCAGGATTGTCTCAGAATCCTGACCAGGATTCTCTCAGAATCCTGGGCAGGATTCTCTCAGGTCTACGTAGCTTATGGACATCGCCAAAGGTGGTCCCATGGTTCGAAAGTCGGCTACCCAGGTCATGCTAATGACGACACTTCTATCGGACAGTAAGCCGAGCAGAAGAATCCATAGTATAGTCGTGTAGGGATTTCAATAAAATTTCACCAAAGAAATCTTTAGTCTGATTCCTGTACAAAAATTTGATTGTATTTTCGATGAAATCTCAGAGAACTTTAGCAGATATCCCTGAAGGAACTCCAGGAAAACTTTTCGGGAAGTGCTGGGTGAAACTCCAAAAAATGTTGAAAAACTTTAAAAGAGATCTTGAAGATATGTCAACAAAAAAAATCCTAATGGAATTTGGAAAATCTCTAGAGAAATTTCCAACGGAACTGCTGTAGAAATTTCTAGGAAATGTTCCTGGAGAAATTTTTGAATCCGTAGAAAAAAATCCTAGAAGTCCTTGGAGGAAATGCTTGAGGAATTTCTGGGGAAATATAGGGAGAATTACTACTGAAACTTTTGCCGGCTTTTTTTTTCGTGCATTTCTTTTTGCAATTCAAATTTTAATTAGTTTATCAAACACGTGTTTTTTTTGTGTAATCAAATTGTTACATACTGGAAAAACTTGTGATTAAAAAGCACAGAATGTTGCTAATTGATAAATAGAGAGATGAAACTTGTGAAGAAAAGGATCACGTTCTGGTGGGATTTGAACCCACGACTCCGTATTGGCTAGACCGGCGCTTTAACCACCTAAGCCACTGAATAAGTAACAATTCGGCGGAATAGAAAGCCAAACTGACTCCGAAGCCACACAAGAATTGGCTTTCTATTCCGCAGAATTTTTACTTGTTCTGTGGCTTAGTTGGTTAGTGCGCCGGTCTAGCGAATACGGAGTCGTGGGTTCGAATCCCCCCAGAACGCGATTTTTTTTTCTATCACAAATTTCATCTCCCAATTTGTCAATTAGCAGTATTCTGTGCCTTTTAATTAGTTTTTCCAGTATGTTTTTCCAGTATGTTTCAGACATTCCGGGAAATCTGATATATGCCAGTAAAGGCCAATTTGTATCATTGAATCAAATAGTTGTCTGAAACTTTTCAGGCGATCCTAAATTCAATAAGAATATGTAGAACCTCTACTGCTTATTTTCGCTCCAGTTCTTGAGCGTATGCAAATCCACCAGCATTCCCATTTCAGCACAATTTCGTTCAATTTCTATTTTGTTTTTACTGACATCGGATACCGCCGCCGGAGAGCAGCTGCAGGCGACACCTCCACCACTACCGGAGTCGATTGTGTCTCGTCGATTCCTTAATCGAGCAGTGTGGGTGGCGCGGGATGTTATTATTCATTTCGCTCCCCTAACGTGCCTGCCGGATAAAAGTTCCGTTTTCCCGTGTATATTTTCGGTGTGTGTACACCTCGTCCTTTTTTTACGTCCATGCATGGCTAAGCGAAAAATAATTCTACCACCAGGACAATGAGCAAACTCAACATTTTTATATTTTTTAAAACATTTCAGTGATTAGGAGAAGTGTACAAAAATATAAAAATGTCAATTTTAATTATTATTTTGGCAGTAGAATTTTATTTCGCAAAGCCAATAGTGGACGTAAAACGAGGTTTAGGTGTACTACTCTGCTTACGAGAGAAGATAAATAATTGTGGCGAGTGGGAAGTTCGGTATAATTTCGTTACAACAAGCGTTCGCAGAAGCTTTGCTTTGTACTAGCAACTCAATTTCCTGCACTTCTGGCCGGATGAGGACGATGACGATGGCGACGAGGGTGATGTTGTTTTCTAAGGATATGCACGATGACGACGACGACAGTTGGGTTTCTTCTGCTGCCCACGCAACAGTTCTGTGGGGCTACGACGATGATACTCATTGGTGCTCCAGCTCTTGCTAGGCGGCGACGACGCCGGCTGCTGACGTTGTTGTTCCACAAGGTTATGAACTGGGGTGACATTTTTCGCATGACGATTGTTTGCGTTGCCGTTTTTGGGTTCTAAATAACCGTTGGCGAAAATGCGGGGGATGTCTGCACAGGACATCATTCGCTTGCCGGACTCAACAGTTTCAGAGCCAAAAAGACAAAAATAATGAATGATATTTCTATTTGAAATTTGAAATTTATATATAGTATATTTCTTCTTAAATTCATCCAAAAGTTCTTTTGAATTAATTACAACTTTGAAGTTCTGAAGATTCGCTACAAGAAATTCTGGAAAATTTCTGCAAGAAATTCTGGAGAATTTGTACAAGAATATCTGGAAAACTTCTAAAAAAATTATGGAGAATTTCTACAAGAAATTCTAGAGAATTTCTACAAGAAATTCTAGAGAATTTCTACAAGAAATTCTAGAGAATTTCTTCCAGAAATTCTGGAGAATTTCTACCAGAAATTCTGGAGATTTTCTACCAGAAATTCTGAAGAATTTCCTCTAGAAATTCTGCAGAATTTCTACCAGAAATTCTGGTGAATTTCTACAAGAAATTCTGGAGAATTTCTACCAGAAATTCTTGAGAATTTGCACAAGAAATTCTGGTGAATTTCTACCAGATTCTGGAGAATTTCTTCCAGAAATTCTGGAGAATTTCTTCCAGAAATTATGGAGCATTTCTACCAGAAATTCTGGAGAATTTTTACCAGAAATTCTGGAGAATTTCTACCAGAAATTCTGGAGAATTTCTACCAGAAATTCTGGAGAATTTCTACAAGAAATTCTGGAGAATTTCTACAAGAAGTTCTGGAGCATTTCTACAAAAAAATCTGGAGAATTTCTACAGGCAATTCTGGAGAATTTCTACAGGAAATTCTGGAGAATTTCTACAGGAAATTCTGGAGAATTTCTACAGGAAATTCTGGAGAATTTCTACAGGAAATTCTGGAGAATTTCCACAGGAAACTCTGGAGAATTTCTACAGGAAATTCTGGAGAATTTATACAGGAAATTCTGGAGAATGTCTACCAGAAATTCTGAAGAACTTCTACAGGAAATTCTGGAGAACTCCTACAGGAAATTCTGGAGAATTACTTCAAGAGAATTTCTACCAGAAATTCTGGAGAATTTCCACAAAAAATTCTGGAGAATTTTTTCAAGAAATTCTGAAGAGTCTCTACAAGAAATTCTGGAGAATTTCTGCAAGAAATTCTGGAGAATTTCTGCAAGAAATTCTGGAGAATTTCTGCAAGAAATTCTGGAGAATTTGTACAAGAATATCTGGAGAACTTCTACAAGAAATTCTGGAGAATTTCTACACAAAATTCTGGAGAATTTCTACAAGGAATTCGGGAGAATTTCTACAACAAATTCTGGAGAATTTCTATCAGCAATTCTGGAGAATTTCTACCAGAAATTCTGAAGAATTTCTACCAGAAGTTCTGGTGAATTTCTACAAGAAATTCTGGAGAATTTCTACAAGACATTCTGGAGAATTTCTACAAGAAATTCTGGAGAATTTCTTCAAGAAATTCTGGAGAATTTCTCCAAGAAATTCTGGAGAATTTCTTCAAGAAATTCTGGAGAATTTCTACAAGAAATTCTGGTGAATTTCTACAAGAAATTCTGGAGAATTTCTTCCAGAATTTCTTGAGCATTTCCCCAAGAAATTCTGGTGAATTTCTACCTGAAATTCTGGAGAATTTGTGAGAAATTCTGGGGAATTTCTGAGAGAAATTCTGGGGAATTTCGGAGAGAAATTCTGGAGAATTTCTACAATAAATACCTACTGTAGGTACTGTAAGTATTCTGGAGAATTTCTACCAGAAATTCTGGAGAATTACTACCAGAAATTCTTGAGAACTTCTTCCAGAAGTTCTGGAGAAATTTCCAGAGGAATTGCCAAGGGAAGTTTCTGAGGAATTACCGGAGAAGTTTCAAAAAAAAATACAACTTAAATTTTCAAACGAACTGACTAAGGAATTTTTAAAGTACCTGTCGAATGAATTTCTAGAGGAATTATTGAAAGAATTACAAAGGAATTGTCAAGTATATATTAGCATAGGGATTGCCGTTGAAAGTTTCAATGAAATTGCTAAAATCTCGTAGGAGTCGCCTGATAAATTTCCAAAGCAGTTGTCCAAAGAATTTCGAAAAGCAAAAATTCAAATATTATTGCCAAGAAATTTCCAGAAAAATTAACGAAACAAAATCCGAAGGAATTGCCGAAATAGTTTTCAAAAAAAAATCCAAAAAAATATTATTGCCAAGAAATTTCCAAAAAAATTATCGAAACAAAATCCGAAGGAATTGCCGAAATAGTTCTCAAAAAAAATAATAATTCCGAGAAAATATTATTGCCAAGAAATTTCCAAAAAAAAAAAAATACCGAAACAAAATCCGAAGGAATTGCCGAAATAGTTTTCAAAAAAAAAACCCCAAGAAAACCCCATCTTTTATGAATTTCCGGATGAAATCCAACCAAAATTGTTGAAAGGATTTCCAAATAATTTGCTGAAAAAACTTCGTAAAAGGTTATTCGAAAAGGTAACTCACAGGAAATTCGCCGAATGATTTCCTAAAACAAATGCCAAATGAATTAACCAATCAATTCTCGTAGGAATTGGCAAAAAAAGTTTCCAAAAGGTATTTCCAAAGTTATTACCAGAGGATTTTTCAAACGAACCAAACCAGCGAAACAGACGTTATTTTTTTTAAAAGAGATTTCCGTAGAAATAAAAATCTGAAGAAGTTCGTAAAGCCATTACTGAAGCGTTGCCGAGAATTGATTAAAGAAGTTTCCAAAGGAATTGCTTAACAATTTCTCAAAAGAATTGCCGCTGAAATTTTCAATGAGACTTCTAACGAAGATCCTAAAAAGTTTGAAAATTTTTACCAAAGGAATAGCGAACTCAATTTTCGACACAATAGCTGAGACAATTTCTAAAAGAACGGCCAAATATTTTTTTAAGAATGAATTCTTAAAAAAATTGCCTAACCTCAAATTCTTGAAAAAAAATGTAAAAATTTCTACTAGAGTTCTCACACAAAAATTCCTCCGAGAAGCTTTGCTGGAATTCTTGCAAGGTTTCCATAAGGAATTTTTCTATTGATTCCTTTAATTTTTTTTTTGCGATAACGGATACTCTTCACGAAACTTCTAAAAATATTTATTACGATTTCATCAAGCATGAAACAAGTGAGGGTCTCCCTTTTTCTTGGATATCATTTACGATTCATCTAGGAATTACTTCAAGGACTTCTTTACAAATTCCTCCAAGATTTCATCCGAAATTTGCTACAGCGATTGCTTCGGGAACTCCTCCAAGCGTTGCTGAAGGAATTTCTTCAGTAATATGTATTCCCATGAATTCCATAAAAAGTTTCTTAAAGATTTCCACAAAGTTCCTTTATGTGGGGCAATCGCTTTAGTAATTTTCCAGAGTAATACCTTAGGATTTCCTTCAAGATCTTCGTTTAGAAATTTCTTCAAGAATTCCTTTTGCAGTGCCTCAAACGGTTTTCCTTAAAGTCAAGGATTTCTTACGAATTTGTTCAAGCATTTCTTTAGTTATACCTGCAAGGATTTCTTCAGAAACTCCTCCAATCATTGCTGTAGGAAATCATCCAAAGATTCCTTAGGCGATTTTGTCAAGTCCTCTATCATAACTCGTACACGAATCCTTTAAGGAAGTTCAGTGAAGATTTCATATTTTTCTCCAAGGATTTTTTCAAGTTACGTTACAAAGATTCATTCAGGGATTTCTCAAAGTTTTCCTTCAGATAACCCTACAAGGATGAATCATTGTACTGAAGAGTATTGATTTCGAAAGTTATGCTAGGTTTTCCATGAACTTCCGCGTGTTAAGGTCTTACAATCTACAAACGTACTCAATGGTTTGTTCTTACATAACTGATACGATGCAACATGTTACAGATCCATGGAGCATGGTTCTGTAGAGAACTACTTTCCAAAGATAATCTAGGTCCTCGAAGAACTCCCACGAATAAAGGCCTTAAGATCTACAAGCGTAATCAATGTTACATTACTGATACGTTGTACATCCTACAGGTCCATGAATTATTTTTCTGTGAGGAACCAATTTCCAAAGATGTTCTAGGTCCTCCAAGAACTTCCATGAGTAAAGACCTGAAGATCTCCAAGCGTTATCAATGGTGTGTTGCCACATTACTGATACAGTGTAGTGTCCTACAGGTCCAGGGAGCATAGTTCTGTAGATAACTACTTTCCAAACATAATCTAGGTCCTCGAAGAACTCCCACGAGTAAAGGCCTTAAGATTTACAAGCGTAATCAATGGTTTGTTGTTACATTACTAACACGTTGTAACATTCTACAGGTCCATTAACCATTTTTCTATGAGGAACTAATTTCCATAGATTTTCTAGTTTCTCCAAGAATTTTTACGAGTAAAGACCTGAAGATCTACAAGCGTTATGAATGGTTTGTTGCCACATTACTGATACAGTGTAGCGTCCTGCTGATCCAGGGAGCATAGTTCTGTAGAGAAATAATTTCCAAAGATGATCTAGAACCTCCAAGAACTTCCACGAGTAAAGGCCTTAAGATCTACAAGCGTAATCAATGATTTGTTGTTACATTACTGATACGTGGGACATGTAACATCCAACAGGTCCATGAACCATTTTTCTGTGAGGAACTTATTTTCAAAGATGTTCTATGTCCTCCAAGATCTTCCACGAGTAAAGACCTGAAGATCTACATACGTTGTCAATGGTTTGTTGCCACATAACTGGTACAGTGTAGTGTCCTACAGGTCCTGGGAGCATAGTTCTGTAGAGAACTACTTTTCAAACATAATCTAGGTCCTCGAAGAACTCCCACGAGTAAAGGCCTTAAGATCTACTAGCGTAATCAATGAATTGTTGTTACATTTCTAATACGTTGTTACATCCTACAGGTCCATGAACGGTGAGTAACCAATTTCCAAAGATGTTCTAGGTCCTCCAAGAATTTCCACGAGTGTGGAACTGAAGATCTACAAACGTTACCAATGGTTTGTTGCCACATTACTGATACAGTGTAGCGTCCTGCTGATCCAGGGAGCATAGTTCTGTAGAGAAATAATTTCCAAAGATGATCTAGAACCTCCAAGAACTTCCACGAGTAAAGGCCTTAAGATCTACAAGCGTAATCAATGGTTTGTTGTTACATTACTGATACGTTGTAACATCCTACAGGTCCATGAACCATTTTTCTGTGAGGAACCAATTTCCAAAAATATTCTAGGTCCTCAAAGAACTTCCACGAGTAAAGACCTGAAGATCTACAAGCGTTATAAATGGTTTTTTGCCACATTACTGATACAGTGTAGTGTCCTACAGGTCCAGGGAGCATAGTTCTGTAGAGAACTACTTTCCAAACATGATCTAGGTCCTCGAAGTACTCCCATGAGTAAAGGCCTTAAGATCTACAAGCGTAATCAATGGTTTGTTGTTACATTACTGATATGTTGATAAAGGTGAAAATCTACTAGAATTGTTAAAATTTTGATAAAATTCCAAAGTAATCCCACACTTTTTTTGAAAGTCTATTAGAAATTTTCTATTAGTTTCCTATGTCATAACCCAGGGAACTTTTTATTGAACTTTATGGATTTAATAGAACTCTCAAATATTCACCTTTTGCTTGCATTCCGATAGATTTTAATACCACCCATAAAACACTTTAACAGTCGTAACAATGCTCCCTGACTTCACCATTCATCCTAAAAGAATCATCAAATCGTCCTCGGTTGTCGCCTGTTGCCCAGGTGCGACACGACTCCTTATTTGCCTATAGCAAACATCCTCTTTTGATTGAACTTTTGCTCCGCACCTTCGAAAAGTTACGCTTAAATCTATCTGTTTGACGCAAAGTCGTCGAAAGACGACGGCAGCAGCACCCACCGACTCGAAGGAGTCAACCCCTGTGGAAAGGGGGCATCGAAAAAGTTAGGCCGATCGGTTCGGTAGGTAGGTAGCAGATGGTTCTGTCGGATCGTGCGGCTCCATAATTCGGTTACTGACGGTGGCAAAGCTGTGACAGCACCAGCAGCAACAGCGAGGGCTTAACATTCGTGTGTACTTTGCGCGGAGGAGGAAAATGTGAAACGAACAGAGAACATAGACCAACAGAGAAAACAGTCATCTTACTTTATTGGCTTATGGAAATAAAAGCGCACATTAATGCCGGAAACGGTTCTCTGATTATTGGTGCGCGGCGGGATGAGAGGCGAACAGAAGCAAACAGAACGGAAAAGAATCGGGTTTCTCCAACAACCAACAGCCGGGAATTACTTCGCACAACAGATTCGAAACCGAAGCGTGGGTGTTCCACAGAATGAACGACGTTTCTATTCCATTTGAGACTAGGAAATTAGGAAGTGAAAAATGGTCTGTCATCGATATTCTTTAACTGCGTATAATGTTTTGTTGTTCTATATCCATAATTGGATTTCTTCGAAACAAAACGTGGTTTCATACTAATTTCCTTGTTTTGAAGAGAATGGACATTGATTTAATATGACATGGTATGTATTCAATGGATGTTCCATTCAAAATTTGTTTGTCCAACGTCAGATGACTATTATGCCGTCCCTCATTTTGCAAAAATTGGAAATGTTATAAGTTCGTTAGTGGAAAATGATCGTTTCAGCTAAAAAACGATTGTGTCAAAATTTGAAGTCCGTATGTCAAGGCTAAGTGGTCCCTCAAGGGGCCTAAAGTTGTAAAAAATGGTATGGGACCAAAAAAACGTGAAATTTTGTTCGACGAAAAAATACGCTATTCTACTAAAACCGGTGATTTTAGACCCCTAAAGGGCCAAAAATATGCTTAGATTTGCGATATCTCTACTCGTTTTTGAGTTATTGAACAAAATAGTGTAGGGTTTCTTTGGAATCTAAAAAAATGGTCAAAAATGCTGATTTTTCGGTCGTTTTTTGTCAATAACTCGGAAACGAGTAGAGATATCGTAAATCTAAGCACATTTTTGGCCCTTAAGGGTCCAAAAATCACCGGTTTTAGTAAAGTAGCGTATTGTTTTGTCGAAAAAAATTTCACGTTTTTTGGTCCCATACCATTTTTGACAACTTTAGGCCCCTTGAGGGACCACTTAGCCTTGAGATACAAACTTCAAATTTTGACACGATCGTTTTCTAGCTGAAACGATCATTTTCCACTAACGAACTTATAACATTTCCAATTTTTGAAAAATAAGGGACGGCCTAATGACTATCCATATAAAGAACTGTTTGAGACGTTGCTCAATATTTTGAATTCTTCCAACAGTTTCCCATGTCCAAGTTATCAAAAGTTAATAATGAGCCTTGCTGGAACTTCGCACATAAGTTCCAGCAAGGCTCATTGTAAGCCTCTTAAGCAGCTTGAAAGCTACTTAAGGTGCTACTCGGAACTTTATTGGAACTTTCAAGTTCTCAGAAATTCATTTTAGTAACTTGATGTGCCAAGGATTTTTTTGTCATTTTAACAAAAACGACTGTATAAGAAAATTTTTGTGGACAGCAAATTGGAATTTGCTTTATTAATAAATTGAAGTGTAACTGGATTTGAACCGATAACCGCAGCGTGAGAGTCGATCACTCTGCCCCAACACCACAATTGAGATAAAGTACAGAGTGGGGTGAAAACTGACTTGAATCAATGTTCCTTCGATAGCTAGGTTTGTACACTTGTGCAGTAGTGCAGTTGACTTCATCACATCACAAGCTGTTTAGCTTATAAAGTACCCTCTTATCCAAACTTTTGGTTACTTGGGAGTAATTGGGCCAGCAATCTCCCATTTCACAATTTTTCTTTCACCCTGGGGTGAGAATGAGGACCACTACAAGCTATTTTGCCACAAATTATTTGAGAAACTGAGTTTGTTCAGAAACTTTTCTAAAAATTTTACTACCAGGTTTTTACTGGCTTGGTTTAGGCTTCCTAAACCTGGAATTTTCAGTAAATTATTTGGAATTTCTAGATCAACTAGAGTAATTCCTGAAGAAATGCAGCATTCAGTTCAAACGGAATGTTCGGATGAATTTCTGGTGGAATTATTGGGCACATTAATACGATTAGAGTTCACGCACACTTATTATAGAGTTTCCTTGTTCGGCTGTTCTACTTTCGGTAAAAGTTTGGACTACCGAAGCTTACCTAAGAATTGTTAATTTTATCGAAGGTTGGGTAAACATTACCGGTGATTCTGTAGAGTTTGTCGAACGATCGTAAATGTCTTTCCGAACATTCAGTAGTATGAACTTTACCGAAAATAAAACAGCTCAATACGGTACGTTATTTGAAGTGTGTGACTTATTCGTGTTATTTACACAGCGATTCATTGTTGCTGGTGAAAACTAAGTAGGTACATTAATATTTGTGAATCATTGTGTACGCCGATTAGATGGACTTTTTATCCCTAGTTTGCTGAAATTGTTTTCCGTAGAAACAAATTAAAAATTATAAATGATTAAATCCAAGTTATCCCTCAATGGTTGGAGTTTCGGTTAGGCTGATATGAAAGCGGTATAATTCTGTATCTTCCGACGTTTCGACCCTCGGCTTTTACCTTCTTCAGGGAAGTTACCACTGTATGTTTGTCGCCTGTTACTTGGCGTTGGATTGTCGGGTTTGATAGTTTCAAACTTGTGTTGGCTATTTGTGGATCGATGTTGAGGATGTGATTCCTCCAAAAAAAGTTCTATGAATTCCTCAAGGATTACTTCAAGAGATTTCATCAGCAATTTCTCCAGGGAGTCCTTCCAACATGCCTCAAGGGATTTTTTCACGAATTGATCCAGGAAGTCCTACTGGAACTTCTCCAATGATTCGTCCTGGAATTTCACCACGGGAATTTCTTTAGGCAATCCTTCAGCAAATTGTTCTGGAATCATTCCGGTTATGATTCCAGAAGCTCCGTCAATACGTTATCCAGGAATTCCTTCAAGAATTTCTCCACGAACTCCAACATAAATCTTTTCAGGGATCCCTCCATGAATTCATCCAGAGATTCCTCCAGGAAATCTTCCAGTGATTTCTTAAATAATGCCTTCAGGGAGTTCTCCATGAACTCCTCCAAGATTCCTTCGGGTATTCCTATAGCCATTCCTCAAGTGATTTCTTCAGATTTTTTTTTTCAGAAATTCATCCCTGAGTTTCTCTACGAATTTTTCCTGGAATTCATCCAGGGATTATTCTGGATTTCTTCCGGGAATTCATCCAGTGATTATTCCTGGATTTCTTCCAGGAATTCTTCATGGATTCCTCCAGGCATTCCTCCTGGAACTCCACTACGGATTCAAACAGAAATTCTTCCAGGGATTCATACTGATATTCCTTCAGGTCTCCTCCAAACCTTCCGCCAGGAATTTCTAACGGGATTGGTTCAGACATATACAGTGCACAATGGGTCCAGAGCCGTATTTACGAAGACAAAAATGTTTGTGCCTAAACCATAAGTTTTAGATACATGGTGTCTTTGGGAAAGTTTCTTCTTATTTTTCGACCGTTTTTCTCATTATTGTGAAATTAGGGTGGTCCCTCTAGTTTAACTGATCCAAACATCTGCTTTTTAATAGTTTTATGTACGTTTACAAAATGTTGTACAAAGTTGTAAAACAACTTATTTGGAGCAAATCTGCCGAAGAAACCATTATTCTATCTCTTATGGTTCCGAACTTATAATGTTTTAAAATATTCATGTTGGGTGATCCATGAAATTCTGTTTTCTTGAAATAACTTTTAACTGGTTCGTTTCTCGTAAAAACTTTGTTCCGAGCACTTTTAGAACTATCAACGACGCATATTTTTTCCAAAGGGCTCAATGTTCTAACTCTCGAGGTTAAAAAGATATTGGTATTTTTCTTTTAAAAATCACTTTTTTTCAAAAGTCATATCTCAAAAAGGAGCAAATTGATTTTCAATCTCTCGGTTGCATTGGAAAGATCGTACTCTGTTCTATTTATGGTGAAAAAACTGCAGGTACCTTTTTTGTTTGATGCTTTTTATTAAATTTTGAAAACACGACATTTTTTCATAAAAAAAGCAGTTGTAACTTTGGAAACCGATAAGATACAAACTTGGCGTCTTCAACAAAATTATTAGTTTTTGGCTGCTCTAAAAGTGCTCAAAACAAAGTATTGCAAAAAATCAACACATTAAATTATATTGAATAAAAACAGATTTTCATATGGAAAGCGGAACAATTTAAGCAAATTCAACTCGTCTTTGTTAGATAGATCTGAATCCTTCAAGATGTTATCTCTATGATGGTTTCTCTAGATACTACTCCAGAGTTTTCTCTAGGAATTGTTTAAAGGAAATTATTTGAAGGATTCTTCTTTAGTAGGGATGCTCCTTTTGCTCCTTTTATGAACGCATAACTGTCCCATTTTATATGGGTTTCCCGGGCTTGTCAGATGCTGACACGGGAGAATTTGTGGAGTTATGTTGATAATGAAGCTTCGAAAAATGATCGGACAAAGGAATGGGCTGTGAAAGAGGAGCTAGCTCTTCAAACGATAGGATTTGTGAAAAAACTCTTCCCACAAGGAGCACCAGAAATGACTACAGGATGATTTCTGTATAGAACCACAAGGGCCCTCATAATGAACTTCTAGATGACTTAAAGAGGGAGCTTCTGAGAGGATTCCCAAAAGCAAATCCTAGATGCAACTCCTGGAGAATGTCAAGAAGGAACTCTTGGAAGAAACGCAGTAAGAAACCCTGACGAAGTTCTATAGACGAATAAAGATAGAATGCAGCAAAATCTCTTGGAAATATATAAGAACTTTTTGAATGAGTTTCAAAAGACACTCTTTAAAGAATCGCAGAAGGAGCTCCTGGTGAAAACCTAGAATTATTGTTTTGTGGAACCTTCGAAAGAAATTCAGGGAGAGCCCCAGAGGGAACTCTTGTAGGAGTATCAGAAATAATTTCTGGAGTGATTTCAAAAAATAATCTCGGAAAAATACCCGTAGGAAATTTTCAAGAATTCTTAGCACTGCAGTAGGAATTGTGGAAGGAAAGTGTGGATGAATCTCAAAAGTAAGTTTTGGTAGAATTTCTAGATAATATCTTGATCACAAACCATAATGAATTACTTTATGAAATACAATTCCTGATAAAACTCCTGACCCAGAAAAAAAAACCCTTAATCTAGAAAAAAAAAAACCTAGAAATTTAAAATTAACTTGGGAAAAAAGCCTTTAAGAGATTCCAGTGAGGGAATTTTGAAAAATTTCAACATTGTCCTTCGAAAATTCTCCTAGTGCTCAATTAGGCATTTCTTCAGAAATGCATCCTTGGAGGATTGATATCTAAGAATTCTTTCAAGAATGTCTCACTTGAATGTATCAGGCAATGCAGTCTTAGCATAATCATGTGTCACCCACAATTATTGGTCATTTTCATTTAATTAACATGATTAACGACTAACAAGTGTGACAAAGTAACCCATAAATGTTCAATGACTCAAAAAGGACTCAATTTGCTCAACATTTTCTCAAAGTCACACGAATTCTTATAGAGTAGCTTACTCAAATTTATGCTCATTTTATAAAACTTTATAAACATTTTGTATCAGTTGTTTTTTTTTTATTATCATACAAATTGGGCCGAAGGGTCTCAGATTTTCGTAAAACTTTTTCCACAGGCAGGGCTAATGCATATATGAATAAAAAAAAGTTGAGAAAAATTCATGGTCGCCTATTTTCTCGGAAAACTCAAGTGGAAATTTTTGTTTTTACCCTGACACTACTTACTTCGAAAAATCATAACTCAAGAACGAAGGACCGTTGAAACAAAGTTTTTATTTTATGAAAATAAAAGCTAATTTTCCCAGGAATCCAAAAAAATATGAACTGGAAAAAGTTGTCCACAAAATTTTTCACCGTTGAGAAAATTTATAAAGAAAAGCCGGAAAAACTATGTCCGAACTCCGAATTTTTATTAAATGTTTTTTGAGAAAGTAATTTCATAAGCTTTAATCGCTGAAATTTTTGAAATCCTTTTTTTTCGTTCCTGAGTAATGGCAAATTTTGTGAAAAATTGCAATATAATATAGGCTTATATGTTAATTTTTCACAAAATTGGCCATAACTCAGGAACTAAAAAAGTGCATTCCAAAAATTTCAGCTTTTAATTACCTTCTCAAAAATATTTTTCTGAAAATTTTCCACGATTTTGGGCATAGTGTTTCTGGTTTTTCTTTACAAATTTTCTTAACTGAGGAAAATTTTTTCCAGTTATTTTTTTTTTTATTCCTGAGAAAATTTGCTTTCATTTTCATAAAAAACATTGCTTCTACGATGCTTCGTCTTTGAATTATGATTTTTTAAAGAAAAGGCTTATATGATACATTTGGACAATTTTCACAAAATTGGCCCTAACTCAGAAACGAAAAAAAGTGCATGCCAAAAATTTCTGCTTTTAAAGCTTGAATTTTCTCAACGGTGGAAAATTTTGTGGAAACCTTTTTTCCGTTCATATTTTTTTATTTCTGCTTCTATTTTCATAGAAAACTTTGTTTCTACGATGCTTCGTTCTTGAGTTATAATTTTTCAAAGTAAATACAGTCATGGGGAAAATGAAAAATTTCAACCAAAGTTTTCCGGGAAAATAAGCCACCCTGAATTTTTCTCAATAAAAAGTTTCATGAAAATCTGAAACCCGTCGGCCCAACCAGTACAATAATAATAAAATAACCCATCAGATTCAGACATTCTCCAATAAATATTCAAAATTATTCAAGAAGAGCATTTCATTCCGGTTTGTTATTTTGAATAAATATTCTTATGAATTCAAGAATTTAAGAAGAAGGAAAATCTTCAAATGTCACTACATATCGTTTGGTTTGTTTTTTTTCCTGTGAGGACCCGTCGAACAAGGATTCTGACAGATATTTTTCCTAAAATACCCTGTGGATTGCTATAGCGACAGTTCTGGCGAAACGTTTTCTTAATCACTTGTAGCAATTCGAACAACACGAGCCTCATCGATCTACGAATTAAGAGAGTTTATATATCAGCCAGCATTTATTCCACCTGAAAGTTCCTTTTAGGGTAAAAGAACGCCGATTTACCTTCACATTTGGGCGGATTTGGCGTGAATTTATTTCGAGAATCGCGTGGGGTCTCCAGTTAGCCTAGTGGTTATGGCTATGGCTCGCCAATCCGGAGACGGTGGGTTCGATTCCCTTTTCGGTCGGGAAAATTTTCTCGAATCCCTGAGCATAGTGTATCATTGCCCAACTAACATTTTCAGCGCTATAAGCTTCAGTCATTTGCTTTCTTTTGTGTAACCATCGAATTGAAGCAGTCAACGCTGAATAAAAGAGATGCGAGTCAAATATAAACCATAAGCTAATACACGGCTGCAAAACAAGCACCATACAGCTACCAAACTCGGCTTTCAGAAATCAACCACTTTTCACGGGGGCTGCCTTTACTGCACTCTATTCCAACTCCGGGAGATTTCCCGTATGATGTGAAAACTTGAACGAATCGAATAGGAGTCCCCAGTAACAAAACAGCTGCTACTATACAGTACAGTTCGTAATACTGATAAATCCACAAACCAGCAGCGCTTCGAAGGCCGTTATGTGATATTATCACAGCTAGAAGCTGTAATAAAGAAACTGTTGGTATACCAACACGGCTTGACGGATGTAAACATTATTGTCAAAACAAACTTCAAGTGGGATGTATAGCTACTACACAAATACTTTACAGCTATCCATCTTTTTGCTGTGAAATTTTTTGGATTGCTTGTATAACACTTTAACCCAACTCCGGAAGATTTGCCGGAGAATGTGCAAATCGAATAATATTTCCAACCAATAAAACAGCTGCTTTTATACAGTACGTTTTGTAAGGTTGCCGAATACACAAAACTGCAGCACTTCGTAGTTATTTAAAGGACATTCTCTCAGCTAGAAGCTGTGATGAAGAACCTGTTGGCGCAACCACACAGCTTGTTCAATGTAAACATTAGGGAACGTCCATAAATTACGTCACGCTTTTAGGGGGGAGGGGGGGTACAGTAAAGTGTGACAACCTATACAAAAATTTATAAGGTCTTATACGAAAAGTGTGACATAGGGGGGAGGGGGGGTTGAAAATGGGCATTTTTTGCGTGACGTAATTTATGGACGCTCCCTTATTGCGTTTGACGTTTCACAAGCTTTTGCCGCAAGATGAAGTTGGGTAAGGTTTCTTGTGGCACAATTCTGAAGCCTTGTCTGAAGTAAAACAAAACGAGCTATTTTCTATGCTATTTATATATAGCAGTGTGGCAGCGAGGACATCATCGGGACCAGTGGATACGGAGATTCGGAGTTCGATTCCAAGTAACGGCAAGTACTTTAATTATTCAATTTTAAAAACGATAATTCCAGTTCCACATGTATTGCGTCACGGTATCCGTAACCTAAGTATATTTAATCGATTAATTTGAAGATGCCGTATAATTATTATTTAACAACTGTGAAAATACTGAAAAAGCGCCTTCTGAAAATGTTATTCAGCTAGAGGTTACATAGGAGCCGAGAAAAAAGCTATGACTGGGTGGTATAGAAGCTTCTCGCACAGCATAAACATGTGGATTAAGTTCGCCAGATTCATCGGTATAGGGCTTGCATTGAAAATTACGTCCATATGTACAATGCAGTAACTCAGCATCAAGCCGTATTGAGGACTTTACTATTACTTTAGAGCTTTTAGTAGAACTTGTTACTTCAGACTCTAGTTTAATTTAAAAACACTTCACTAATACTTTACTTTTGCAAAAGAAAATAAAAAATGAATAACTCTTTTAAAGAAAAACTAGAAAGGACGAGCAAATTCCTTTTAATTCTACTACTGTGCTTATCTTCGGACAGATAGGCCTATTTCGTCTGTGACTTACAGACTTCTTCAGTGTCAAGTGCTCGACTCGACAACTTTGCAATGAACTTTTTCGGAAATGAGTACAATTTTGAGAAAATATTTTTCAAGAAATAATTGAAAAAAACGATGATTTCTCAGCATTTACAAGAATATCCATTACAGTCATGTGAATTTTGTACAGCAAACCAAATCGTGAACACTTTTATATCATAATTAGAAGGGCGTACTACAATGTATGTATGACCTCCATGTTCGGTTATACTCGTGTAGACATTGTAGCGTGGAATATTGAACCAGTAATAATCCTCTCAACACACCTAAAGCATATTCATCTCGCTGTCGTAAAATCGTAGCACCACCATCGTGCTTCGACAACGAAAAATTAGAAATCACGCTAATCCACTCTCCCCCCTTCGAGTACAAATCATTGAGGTGAAAGTGTTTCGATTCGAATATTTTGAGGACGAAATAGTTATTGATGCATCAGTTTTTACATAACATTTGAAGACCAACTAGACTTGAAGAGGTTTTGAGAATCGTCATAAAACCAATTACCTTTTATTTTGGTTTTATTATGATCCTTAGAACCTAGTCTGGTCTATTTGACAAAATGTGGCTTGGGTTATCTTTTAAAGATGAAATCGAAAACTTTCGACATCTTACCTTTCCGTAACGTTGTGATTTGTTAAATTTTGTAGCACGTTTGACAATTGACGTTGACAATTGACGTTTGTCGCGCAATGAATTGGGCCTATTTGACGATTTGTGCTTTCGACGTTTCGTCCTTTCGGCGTTTTGTCCCTAAGCCACTCGATGTAACGGAATCAACTCCTGTACTCACTCATCAACATAGTCGCCATGGGTCAATTCTGCAACAAGTTAGAAATCACGCAAACTCGTTACCCCGCGTTTATTTCGAACAGGTGAGAGAAAGCTTCAGCCTGCATGGCGACGACTAGCGAAAGGAGGCCGGCAGGATAAATTAGTCTCCGTTACCTACCCGTGGAAAAGCAACGTTCAAGGGCTGCTGGTGCTGGTTGACCTTTGCGGATTGAGTCCAGCCGGACAAAATAAAACAAAGGGAAACCTTGATTACAATTAATTGCTGATTTCTAATTCGGGCCTTAACTTTGTTGTTGTAACCAGGTTGCGGTGGTACATTGAATTAGAGCGAAAATGCTAACGAACAATTTCGAGAGAAAAGTTTATACTTGGGGTGACTACCCGAGAACAGCCTATTTGCCTTTGCTACTATTTCATCGCTGCTGTTTACTATCAATTACATCCGATTATAGCGTTTCGCCGAAACCATTCCGAAGAATTATTGCTCTGCGGTCAAACACAATCCGCTCAAACAAATGGGGTCTCGACTCGGCGCAAACTTCAAGTGCAATTGAATTCCGTCGGTCGGTGGTCGGCAACAATCCCCAGAATCGGCTGGAGAAACCGAAAACAGAAGACGTCGCACAAAATCCGTGGAAATTGGTATTCTCAGAAATTGGGTTGATTAAAAGTCAAACAGCAAGACGAAACAAAGTTTTCCACGGATCAGCTTACATCTGGCGGTTTTTTTTTTTGTTGTCGCCGTGTTCCCGAGAACTGCCGCCGCGACTATATTTGGGCTATAATCTTGGCAATTGGAATACTTTTTTCGGGTTTGTTTTTTTCGCCGTCGCTTCTGTCGGTGTCTAGTTGAAGGAGGAAAAACTTTTCGACTTGTCTCCAAGTGTAATCGCTTGGTGACACTTAATTACCGGTATGAAGTTGTCGAGTATGTTCTGTCTAGTATTTGGCAAGTGTGATTAATTTCTTATGTACGTGGCTTATTTTTATATTTGTTCAAGAATTTGTAAATCTGTACGATCGCAACTATGAATGTACACATACATTTTTGACCGGAACCCTATAAATAAGAAATTTCTTGAATAAGATGTGGTAAATCATAGAAGTTTCTCACAACAAACTTAGTCCTTGGAAAAGTGTATAATTGCAAATCACAGTCTTGGATGTCTGGTCAGCACCAATAGGTACCTACATTGAGATAGCACCTAACACTCTACACTCAACAAGATGTAACAATGCCAAACGCAAGTTCTTCATCCGTGTTTCTTGGTTTCTGCCTTCGCTGGCTTTGCTTCTGCTTGAACTTTTCCATCCATTATCTACGACGAGACACATTACTGACGATGATTGAGTTTGACTGTTTGTTGTAGAACTTTGTTCCACTTGAATGGTGACCTGGTGGTAGCAGGTCACCGCCAGGGTTGCATTCAGGATACCTACGGAAGATCTTGTAAGGCTATGAAAAGCATGTCGTTTCGTGCCACTCGTTTTTGAACATCTAGTCTAGGCACAATAATGATATTTTTCCAGAGATTCTTTCGAAAATATCTACAGAGATTAAAAATTCAGCTAGGCAATTCTTCAAAATTCTACCATTGATTTTTTTAAACGCTACTCTAAAATGTTCATAAAAAATTCTGTAGATTTTTTTATCGGGAATTCTTTCAAAAATTTTCCCCACAAATTTTACAAGTATTTTTGGATTAGAAATTGCTTCTGCGATTCCGCCAAAAATATCACCTAGCATTCCTTCAGAGATTCGTGCAGAAATTGTTTCAGATATTCCCTCACGTGTTTTTTTTAGAAGTTGTTCCAGAAATAGCACAAAAAATACTGGAAGAGATGTTGAAAGAATTCGTGAAGGAATTTCTAAAAAAAATAAACTTTCGAGGGATTGTCTTAAGGAGTCTCATGAAAAACTTCTGGTGATACCTTTGAATATTCCTGGAAGAAATTCTAAATCATGCCAAAATGTTGTAGCTTTCTCAGTCGAAGAGCTAAAAAAAAATTTTCTGAAAAATTTTCTGAAAAAAAATGTACTTTTTAAACGAAAATTCGAAGGAAAATAATGGAATAATTGGAGAACCCTTTGGAGGTATTCATGGAAGAGTTTCTTTAAAAATACCTTGAAAATGCATAGGAATAGATTCTGGAATAATTTCTGCAAAAGTTGTTGAGGTAATCTTTGGAGAAATGCCAGAAGCACCATAGGAAGAAATTCTAAAAGAATCCCTTTAAAAAAGTGAAAAAATCCTAAGCAATATCTTGCAGATTACTTGGAGGAACTTTTGGAGAAACACGAAACACCTGGATGAATTTTCAGGAGAATCTCTTAAAAATTTACCGAAGGATTATAATATACAGATTAATACCTGAATGAACATCTGGTGAAATTAACACTATATTTTCTGAACAAGATCCTGTAAAATACTCTAATATCTAAAAGAAAACGTTAGAGGAAATTCTGGAAGATCTTATGAAAAAATCATCGAACCTTTGTTAACAAAAACCTCATAAAGTTGTATCTTTTGCAGACATGTTTGGAGGGTTTCCTGACGAATCTTCAAAAAATAACGTAGAGAATGTATTAAATAAACACCTGAGAGAATCTCTCTCGGCAAAGGCGCAACCTTGTGATCAGCTTGACTGCTGTCAGGTCTCGGGGCTTAAATGTATCTTTACTCTACAGAGAAAGATGCACACTCGTGGTGCCAACAAGAACCGATATTTTCGTGATTAAACGAAGAAGCGCTACGGTCCTTTTTTGTTGTTTTTTGATATATTTGATTTCTATTTGCAGTAAGGGTGTTGACACACAATTTGTCCTTCTTGTTTTAAATTATGATTTACCAAGCTTTCAATATTGAAGACACAAGAGCAAAAACCACAAGAAGAGCTGTTTATGCAACATAGTTCACTGAAAATCAAGCACCATATCGTCAAACTTGTCCATTTTGTGTGAAAATAGGCAAAGGTAAATAACGTTGACCATTTATTTAACAACCCATTTTTTCACAGCTTTATACGCAAAGTCAGTCTCCCGCTATTCCTCATCCTTAAGGCCACGCAAAACTTAAAAGCTGCATGGCTAAAGAGGTTGCAATGCCTACTTCTGAATTCCACGGTGTATTATGGACAATGTGAGTTCTTGGACTTGTATTGGAGACTTGGCCCCATGATCCCCTTGTGCATCAATAGAATTTAAAAAAATATAAAATAAAATAAAATAAACACCTGAGAGAATCTATGAATGTATTGAGTAATACCTGAAGGAATCTCTGGAGAAAATTTAGAAATTTAGAAGTTTCCGAAAGATTTCCTGGAGAATTTCTGAATTTCTTAAAGAAACCTCCAGTAGAATTTTTGGAAGGAATCTCTGTTAAACAAATTGTCCTAAAGTTGTTTCTTTAGCAGAACTGTTTGGAGAATTTTCTGGAGAATCCCCTGAAGAAATTCCTAGAAGAATTTTTCGAGATATATCGAGAATCCGGGACAATTCAAAAAGAAAATCTCCTTTGATAAATTCTGCTTGAAATCCTTGAGAAATGTTTGAAAAAACAATAACTTCATAAATTTCTGTTGCAATCCTTGAAGGAACTTCCGATAAAACTTCTCAAAGAATCCCCCCCCAGAAATTTCTGAAGAAATAATAATAATAAAAAAAGTTTTAACTACTTTCAACTAGTTTAACTAGGATCTGGAACTTCTTAGAAATTTCTTGAAAAAACTTCAAAGAAATACATGTTCCTGTCCATGTACTTTTTTTTTTATTCTCCAGGGATTCCTCCTGAGATTCTTTCAGAAAATCTTCTAGAAATTTTCCTTCTGTCTTTCATAGAAGATCATTCTAGGAAGGTCGAACTTCATGACTCTACGGGAATAGTTTAATGAAGATATTTGGAACACTTTTGCTCACATTGAGCACATTCCCAAGTTTTTCAGTCACCTGTTTTCCCAGAGGATGGCCGGTTCAAATCCTCTTTCACGACATGTCAAATTTCATAAATTCCCGAAACAAAGTAATTCAATGGTACATATTCACTTTTTTATTTCATTAGCCAATTTCATTGATTGTGATTGGAACATGTCTTGCGACAATTAAAACTTTGTGAATTTAAATATTTACAATTTTCCCGGAGTCGTCCTGGAAATCTTTCAGTAGGTCCTTCAGATAATTCTTTTGCTTTTCGTACACAAATTTCCACTCATATTTCTCAAGGAGTTTCTTATAAGATTCTTCAAGAAATTCCTTCACAAATTAAAAAATAAACAGAAGGAACTCCATTAGGGATACCAGAAGAACGTTGAGGAGAAACCCTAGAAAGAATTACTTGAGAGAACTCAAAAGGATCTTCTGGAGGAATCTCAGAAGAAACTTCTGGAGAAAGAGTGATTTCTTCAAGAGTTGCTTCTGCTATTCCTCCAGATGTTTATCCTGAGATTCTACAAGAAGATTCTTCTGAGAATTTCCAAAAAAATTTCTATGCTGTTCCTTCTAGAGTATTTTCAAGAATTTCACCTGTGATTCTTTTATAAAGGTCCCACAACAAATATTAAGAGTTATTTCTGAAGGAATTTCAAAAAATAATTCCAGAAACAATTCCGGAAAGAGTATGGAAAGAACTTTTAGTTCAAATCACAGAGAGAGCTCCGTGAAGAGTTTCCGACAGTTTTTCTGCAGGGCACCCAGAAGGAATTTCGAAAAACGAAAAATTACAGAAGAAACTCCTAGAAAAAAATTCCAGGAAAATCCCCAGGAAAAAATCTCTAGGGTGTCCCAGAAGGATCTTCTGGTGGACTCTTGAAAGAGATATCTGGGGGAATTCCAAAAAGAATTTCTGAAAAAAAATCACTGATGAAACTGCCAGATACATACCAGAAGGCATTCTAGGAAAATGGCTAAAAGAATTTCTGAAAGAATTATAGAAAAATCTTCTAAAGGAATGCAAAAGAATCTTCTGGAAAAGCTACAAAAGAAAGTCTTGATAAAAAAAAAAAAAAAAACAAAAAAATCCAGTAAGAATCAAGATATATTTCTGGAGCAAATCCAGAAGGATGTAATACAAATAGTCGTAATATTAATGTCTTTATGATTTTATTTGGATCTTTTTTGGATTTTTTTTCCGAAAAAACATCTGATACATTTTCATTGAGAATTTGGAATCTGCTACGAGAATTCCTTGAGGAGTTAACTTGACAATTTTTTCGTTAATACAGACAAAAAAAATATTTTAGTAAATTTAATCGGCAAACCCTTTGGAAGTTTTTATGGAAGTTTCTTCGCCAATAACTCTGGCGATTTATCCAGCTTTTTTTTTTGCAAATTGCTTCAGTAATTCTTTGATATTTTTTTGGGAATTCTTTTGGCTTTTTTGAAATTTTCACAGCAATTCCTCCGGCAATCGCTTTGAAAATTCCTTCGGCAATACCTTTAGTAATTACTTTTAAAGTTTCTTCGGTGATTCCTATGGAATTCCCTCTTTTTTTTTGGGCTTGATCACCGCCTCCTCTTTCCGAGAACAAGTGTGAACTTTTAATTGACACCTACAAGCCCTCCTCCCTTTCCCTATTGCCCACGAGGATTTCTTGCGATTCTTGTGAAAACAATATGTATTTACCTAAAGAGCAAGGCATAGTTGCGAAACTGAATCGTTTTTTGATGACATTCAAGACTAAAGCCCAGTTTTTTGTTTACAAGAAATCGCTCAAAAAATTTCTTGACCGATTTCTGGCAAAAACTTTCTTCGGTGACTGCCATTTTATCTGTCATTTTTTCACAACTGCGTACTGCGATCGAAGATAAAGGCAAGGAATTTCCCATGCATCAAGATAGGCTGAGAAATTTCTTTTGACCTGCAAACAGAGAAATCCATTAAGACCTCGAACGATGATTTTGACAGAATATTCGACACTGTTATAGTCGATGCTCCAGACTTAAAAATACAAGATAATTCAAAATTCTTATACCTTTAAAGAAATTGAAATTAACCCATATCCGCCCAGCGTCCTATTTATAGGACAGTCCTTTTGATGTGAATATCTCCAGAATTATGCAAAATTTTAGAATACTTTCTTCAGAGAAGATGCTCTCCACATCCATACCTTGCTCATAGTGGACAATATAGTTTGTGACTGGTTCACTAGGTGGCGTAAACGATACTGCAAAGATTACATATTGTCACGATCTATGAGCTACATTTCCAATGCGAAAATATTTTATTCTCCTGCAATCTTGACAATAATTAATGATTTATAGTTCATTTCTTCGGCAGAGTTGTTTATCAATACATACAAAAGTCAATGTATGTCTGATTGTATGTTTATATGCTTGTATGTTTATATGTTTGTATGTTTGTCTATTTGTATGTTGATATGTATGTGAGTATGTAAATATGTATCAATGAACCGGCATAACTCTGGAATGCGCCAAGAAATTTCAATCAAATTTGGCATACACATTCCTTAGGATGTGGATGTGGTAGTAAGGTTATTGGAATTCAAGATGGCGGCTTAGGTTCCAAGATGGCGGTCAAAACTCCAGAATATATGCTTTTTAACGGCAATGCTGCTTCGGATACTATGCAATATGGGTATCTATCGATCGGGCTTCACTAGTAGAACTTAAAAATGAATATCCGACGCCATTTTGAAATCCAATATGGCGGTCCATATCCAAGATGGCGACCATGGAATGGTAGTTTGATATGTAATACCATGCAATATGGGTATCTATCGATCGGGCTTGAGGAGTAGAAGTCAAAAATCGATATTTAACGCCATTTTTAAATCCAAGATGGCGGACCATAATCCAAGATGGCAGCCACGGAATGAGAGTTTCAGCTATGATACTATGCAATATGGGTATCTATCGATCGGGCTTCATTAGTAGAACTCAAAAGTGAATATCCGACGACATTTTGAAATACAAGATGGCGGCCACGGAATGGTAGATTGAGCTATGATTCCATGCAATATGGGTATCTATCGATCGGGCTTCATGAGTAGAAGTAAAAAATCGATATTTGACCCTATTTTCAAATCCAAGATGGCGGACCATAAACACGATAAACACGAGTGGGACGATTTTCACGAAGTCCGTTCAGCTGCTTGGTTTCGCCGACGATATTGATATTATTGCTCGTAAATTTGAGACGATGGCGGAAACGTACATCCGACTAAGGAGTGAAGCCAGGCGAATCGGATTAGTCATTAATGTGTCGAAGACAAAGTACATGATGGCGAAGGGCTCCAGGGAGGAATCTCCGCGCCCGCCACCCCGAATTCATATCGACGGTGATGAAATCGAGGCGGTTGAAGAATTCGTGTACTTGGGCTCACTGGTGACCGACGACAACGACACCAGCAGAGAAATTCAGAGGCGCATTGTGGCAGGAAATCGTGCCTACTTTGGACTCCGCAGAACTCTACGATCGAATAAAGTTCGCCGTAACACGAAGTTAACCATCTACAAAACGTTGATTAGACCGGTCGTCCTCTATGGGCACGAAACATGGACCCTACGTGCAGAGGACCAACGCGCCCTTGGAGTTTTCGAACGGAAGGTGTTGCGTACCATCTACGGCGGAGTGCAGATGGAAGACGGGACTTGGAGAAGGCGAATGAACCACGAGCTGCATCAGCTGCTGGGAGAACCAACCATCGTCCATACCGCGAAAATCGGGAGGCTACGGTGGGCGGGTCACGTCATCAGGATGTCGGATAGCAACCCGACTAAAATGGTTCTCGAGAGTCATCCGACCGGTACAAGAAGACGTGGAGCGCAGCGAGCTAGGTGGGTCGACCAAGTGGAGGACGATCTGCGGACCCTACGCAGAGTGCGGAACTGGAGACAAACATCCATGGACCGAGTGGAATGGAGGCGGCTCCTATGTACAGCAGAGGCCACCCCGGCCTTAGCCTGACCGGTAAGGTAAGTAATGGCGGACCATATCCAAGATGGCGGCCACGGAATGGTAGTTTGAGCTATAATACCATGCAATATGGGTATGTATCGATCGGGCTTGATGAGTAGAAGTCAAAAATCGATATTTAACATAATTTTAAATCCAAGATGGTGGACCATATTCAAGATGGCGGCCACGGAATGAGAGTTTGAGCAATGATGCCATGCAATATGGGTATCTATCGATCGGGCTTCATTGGTAGAACTCAAAAATGAATATCCGACGCCATTTTGAAATCCAAGATGGCGGACTATATCCAAGGTATCTATCGATCGGGCTTCATGAGTAGAAGTCAAAAATCGATATTTGACCCTATTTTTAAATCCAAGATGGCGGACCATATCCAAGATGGCAACAATGGAATGGTAGTTTGAGCTATGATACCATGCAATATGGGTATCTATCGATCAGGCTTGATGAGTATGGTAGGGTAGGGTTAACGGTGGAGAAGGCGGTCTGGTAGAGGGTTTGGGTGAAGGATACAGTAGAGGGAGTGGAGTAGTAGGTTAGGGTAGAGGATAGGGTAGACGGTAGGGAAGTGGGTAGGATAGAGAGTTGGGTTGAGGGTGTGAAAAGGTTAGGGTAGAGAGTAGGGTAGACGGTACGATTGAACACAATATAGACTAGAGAGTACGGTAAAGGATAATGCAGTGGTTATGGTAGAGTATAGGGTAGAGGGTATAGCAGATGGTAGGGTTGAAGGTTATGATAGAGGGTTGGAATAGAGGGCAAAGAAGACAATAAGGTAGAGGCTAGAGAGTGGGGTAAAGAATTGAGATGAGATTAGATGAGTTGAGGTTTTTTTCGAGATACCTTCAGGAATTCCTTCCAGGATTTCTCCAGGTGTTCCTTTCGAGAATCTTCCCAGGTTTATTCCAAGGATTGCTGTGAGTCTTTTAGTTATTCTTTTCTGCATTCCTTCTGGGATTTGTGCTGGAATTCTTTCAGAGCTTCCTTCCCGGATTCTTGCTGTGACTCTAAGGGATTCCTCCCGAAAGAAAAATATGAAAAAATATAGATTGCTTCCGAGATTTTTTTCAGGCAATCCTACATCATAGAGACATCTTCTATGGTTCTTACAGGAATACCTGCTCAGCTTCTGACCGGCAGGACCAGAAGTCATCAGGAATCATGATCATCTCTCTAAGAATTCCATCAGGTATTCTTTACAGGATTCCTTCGCGAAAAACTTCGGAGTTTTCTGCCAGAATTGCTTTACAAAATCCTGAAAGGATTCTTTCATAAATTTTAACCACTTTTCTTTCATGGAATTACTTTACAGATTCATTTTAGTATACTTTCAAAGTTTTTTGGCGAAACATATTCAGAGAATCCTAATGAAATTCTTGCTACGAGCCGGGATCCTTGCTCGGAATTTATTTAGCAATACCTCCCGGGAATTCTCCTGTGATTATTTCAGGGATTCCTATCAAGCTTTCAGCTGAGATTCCCTCAGAATTCTACCAGGTATGCCTCTCAGAATTCCTTCAGTGAATCCTCTCGGGATTCCTTCAGGGATTTCTACCGGGAATGTTCTTCCCCCAGCGTTATGATTTTCAGACTTTTGTACTTAATTTTAAATTGCAATTGGTAGACCGAATAAAATTGAATTTTTGGGTGGTTTATCATTTTTCATGTAGCCGAAAGACATCTTTTCGATGTAACGTTGATGGTGCTCAGACTAGCACCATTAAACCCACATATTGTTCACGAATAAAAAATCATGGAGTAGTGCAAACATAAGTGGAGAGGCCGTGTAGAGTATATCTGGTTGAAATTTTATATCAAAACATGGAATGATGATGAACCTGGGCGTGTTAGTGGAATACCTGTAAGTACGAGACACTGAAGACGACCTTATAGTTGAGGTCGAAGTACATATCTGTCAAATAATACAAATTAAAAGGAACAGTATTTATCACGATTTTCTTTTAAAAACATGCAACATTTCTGAAAAGTTTACGTATGGTGAGTACGTAAAGAGAATTGTAGGGTACTAAAGGAAAAACTTAATTACTTTATTAGAAATCATTATCTGTGTAAAATCTAACTTCTACAGTATTTTAACATTTGGTTATGCTAGACATAGTGAGCACTCTTTATTTTATTTGTTACAAAAAAATAAATTTGAGAAATGTTGAACACTGCAGTCGAAACTACATGAAAATACAAGGGCCATACATTGCATACTTTTAGGCGTTTATCGGGTTATATTTCTGCCCCAATTTAAAAGTTCTTTTTCTATTCTTTTTGAGTGGTTATCAGCTTTCTCACTTGTTTAGAGCTGTATTGTATCTATACGGATCAGAATATAACGATAGCGTAGAAGTTGTGCTGAAATAGATCTCGAGAAAATTATCAGATATTGAAGACCTACAATGAAGAATTTTTTTGGAACTACACCATAGACTTCCATTTTTTTCGTCAAATCATGTTTATTTTATTGGAACTTGACCTTTGATAACAAATTTATTTGAAGATTTGAATTGTGAGGCACCTTGGGCGTTAACGGGTTAAATACAAAAAAAGTAATATTTTGAGTTTTTTTCTTGGAGTAACCGATTCCTGCTAAAACTATTTGTGGATGAAACGAACTCTATGAAAAAGGGTCATATGGTTTGCTTTGTTGATGAATCTTTGTTTTCTAATTCTTAAATCAATGCTGTCAATGTGGACATTTGAAAGACCCCATCCCCTGTATGTTGAGCAGACTATCCCTCCATGGTTTGGAGAAAAAAAAAGAGTTTCAGGTTTGTTTCAGGGGTGTGTCAGGGGTTAGGGGTGTTCCAGGAGTGTTCGAGGGGTTTCCAGGTAGTTCCAGAGCGTTTAGAGATGGGTACCGTAAGGTTTCAGGAGCGTTCCAAGAAACTTCAGGGGGTTTCAACGGGGGTCTGGATTTCAACAGAGGATTTCAGTGCATTTCAAGGCTTTGCAAGGGTTTGCTGGGGCGTTACAAGGAGCTTTACGAGGTTAAAACGCGTTCAAGGGGGTTTCAGAGGTGTTTCAGGCTTGTGTGGTATAACTAAAAATTCTCGAATAAAAATAAATTTTAAAAATGTTCCAAAGAGATGCAAAGAAATTCGTGGGAGTTTCAAGATATTTCAGTGGTGGTTCACGGTATTTTAGAGTGGTGCTATGGGGGATCAGAGGCGTTCCAGGGAGGCTTCAGAGAGTCTCAGAGACGTTTCACGCAGCTTCAGCGGCTTTCCAGGGAGTTTAAGAGGTTCCAAGGGCGTTCCATAGAATTCCAGGAGGTTTCAGGGGGTTTGAAGGGCGTTGGTCGAAGCGGTTTAAGGAATTACATAGTTGCAAATGGTGGGCTTATGGTATTACAAGATGTTCCAAAACTCCCTGAGGACACCTGAAATGCTTTGAAACGCCTTGAAACCCCTCTGTTATTCTCTCTGAAACTCTTTTGAAAGCAGTCACAAACACCTTGGAACACATTGCAGCCATACATATTTCTACTCAGTTGCTGAGTGTATCTTACTCATAAATCGATAAATATTTTGTTGGTACGCATAAAAACACCGCTGAAACCTCCTCGCAAGCTTTTTGAAACCTCGAGAAACTACTTTCAAATTCCCTAGATCACACCTTAACCTGCGAAAACCTGTGGAAATGCATTGAAATGTCTTGAATTCCCTTTGAATACCCTCTGAAACATCCTCGAATACCTTGGAATACATTAAATCGCTTTCCACCTCATTCGGAACATCCCTGAAATCTTATTGAGATCAATCTGCAACCTCCGGAAACCACTTTAAAATCCCTTGCTTCCTCTCAAAATCCCTTGCTACGTCTTAAAGTTACGTGTAACTCCTAAAAAAAAAAAAAAACTCCTTGAAACTCCCCCTTCGAATCCCTATAAACCCCCACGTATTGGAACGCCTTGAAATGTCTTGAAATTCTTCTGAAAACCTTCCTACATATTCTTGAAAGCATCCTGAAACTCCTGAAAAGCCATGACACCCATTGAAACTACTCTGAACCATCTCTGAAACCCCGTGAAGCCTCCTTCTGAATTTCCCATGAAATTTGAATATGAAAATCTGACAGATTTCTAACAGACAATTTATAGATTCGACTACCGGAGTGAACAGTTTAAAAATATCAAAAAGAAGATTTTTCCAGCACGAGTTGTGCATTTATCTAACGTGGCTTGCTTGTTTCCTGTTATAATTCCTCCAAGAGTTCTTGCTATGACTTCTCCTGGGGATTCCCACAGGTATACTCCTGTAATCCGGGAAGTTTCTAAGGGCATTACTACTGGATTTTTTTCGGTGATTCTTGAGAGGACTTTTCCAAGCATTACTGGCGAGACTTCTCCTGAAATTTCTACAGTGTTAGAAGTTTCACCAAGGATTCATTTGAGATTTCCTCTGAGGACTTCTTCAGGAAAAAATCATTTAAATAATTGGTTCCGGATCATATGGCCGAAAAAAAAAATACTTTTGTGGGCTTGTCAATCTTCCATATATGTAACAGTATAACTTGAAAGAACAACCTATGATTAAAATGTGGAAAAATCTCTATTTAAAATATTAACAGTTGCGACGCCAACAAAATCCTAAAGTAAATAACTATAAAAAAATAGCCTATGTATAAAAAAGAAACATACTTCATGATCACATAAGCAGTTATTTAGAATGCCAAAAAGTTCTTTAGTAGTAAGGCCAGAAAGAACAACATATGCTTCAAGAAAGAATTTTATGAAATTGTGGTGATTCACTTTGTGCACCGTGAGCGGGTATCCATACAGGCTTGTGGATAAATTATTCGGAGCTATGGTCCATAACTTATGGTTCATTCGAAGAAATGTCCTGAAGCCGTTCCAGAAGTTTTCAGATCCGGTCCAAGGGGTTTCAGGAGGTTAAAAGGCGTTCAAGGGGGTTTCAGTGGTATTCCAAGAAGTATCAGGGAATTTCCAGTGAGTATCAAGTCAGTTAGTGCTCAACTTCCGAGCCGATCAGTCGATCTCTTCGATAGAGCGTACTTCGGAAGCCGTTCACGGACTATTCGTAAAGTCTCTACCGGTAATTTCGCCGTTGTTATCGATATTCGTAGCCGCCGCGTCGCAGTAAAGCGCGATGCCGCGCCGCGAGAACACGTTTCGCGTGGATTACTCGCAGTTTCCGAGACAATTTTCTCATGAAGAAATTCTAAAATTCGTGGGAAAAGAACTCGGTCTAACGCGAGAAAATGTGCGCCTACTTCAGCCTAGCAAGCGGCTCGGTTGCACCTTCGTGGAGGTCAACAACCTTGAGCTCGCTGAGAGGATCGTGCGCGAGCATGATAACAAACACGATTTCGTGTTTGACGGGAAGGCATACAAGCTGCGTATTCTCATGGAGGACGGAGCCGTGGAGGTGCGATTGTTCGACCTCTCCAACGACGTTACCAACGTCCACATCGCCGAATTTCTCGCCGAGTACGGAGACGTGCTCCATATTCGGGATCTTCTCTGGGACGAACGATCCGCTTTCGGTGGTGTGAAAACCGGCGTACGCATCGCTCGGATGGTGGTCAAAAAGAATATTCCTTCTCTTGTCACGATTCGAGGTGAAGACACGGCGGTAGGCTACAGGGGACAACGTCAAACATGTATACATTGCCAGGAGTTCGTACATATCGGTATACCATGTGTACAGAACAAAAAACTGCTCGCGCAAAAGCTCGTAGCAGACAAATCGTATGCTAACGTCGCGAAACAGCCAGCACCGACGAAGCGGGCAGATCCAAACAATCCACCTCAAAAGGTTCTGTCGAACTCCTCACAGTGTTCGAATGCCGTGACGACTGGAACCCGAGCGCCACCGAAGCCGAATACGATGCCTCCCCCGGCTAACAAACCCTCCGGTCCACCCCCGGATATCCCAACCGCGCCGCTCCCGACCTCGACCGGCATCCTCAACACGACTCGTAATTCTGATGGTAACGACACGGACAGCTCTCACGCCTCTTGCAGCTCGAATAGCAGCCGGCGGTTGCGCAGTAAACGATCGCCTCCAGGGAAAAAGATGCGACGCAACGACGAAGCCAACAACGAACACGGCCGAGGCTCCCAGGAAGAAATGCAACTGTAATGGAGCACACCAGCGTAAACATCGGAACCATCAATATCAACACCATAACAAACACAACGAAATTGAACGCGCTACGCACGTTCCTTCGCACAACGGACCTAGACATCGTTTTCCTGCAGGAGGTGGAGAACGAACAGTTAGCGCTACCTGGGTACAATGTAGTCTGCAATGTCGACCAAGCGAGGAGAGGAACAGCAATCGCACTCAAAACCCACATCAAATTCTCGCATGTTGAAAAGAGCCTGGACGGAAGACTACTTGCCTTGCGAGTACACAACACCACGATGTGCAATGTATATGCCCCATCGAGATCCGCTCTTCGCGCCGAACGTGAAAGGTTCTTCAACAACACGATAGCCTATTACCTTCGGTACCGCACCGATCACGTCATTCTTGGAGGTGATTTCAACTGTGTGGTTCGGCAATGCGATGCGACAGGTTCGAACCCGAGCCCCGCTCTCCAAGCAACCATACAACAACTTCGGATGCACGATGTGTGGCTGCAACTCCGATCCCGCGAACCGGAATATACATTCATAACACACAATTCTTCGTCCAGGCTTGATCGACTGTATGTCAGCGCTAACCTACGAGAACAGCTGAGAGCGACAGATATCCATGTCTGTTGCTTCTCCGATCATAAAGCCGTCACTGCGAGAATTTGCATCCCTCTCCCAGACAGAGCACCCGGTAGAGGTTTCTGGTCCCTCCGTCCCATCTGCTGTCCACCGATAACTTAGAGGAGCTTCAAACGCAATGGCAATACTGGACTCGCCAACGTCGTTATTATCGGTCTTGGATGGAATGGTGGTTGTCATGCGCTAAGTCCAAATTAAAATCTTTTTTTAGATGGAAGTCCAAAATTGCTTTCGACGCTTTCCATCGCGAGCAACAGCGACTTTACGGTTTGCTGCAACGAGCGTATGACAGCTACCATCATGATCGTTCCATGCTTGTTACCATCAATCGTGTAAAAGCCGAAATGCTTGCACACCAACGCCGTTTCACTGAAATGTTTCTGCATATCAACGAAACGTACGTGGCCGGCGAAGTGATGTCTACCTACCAGCTGGGAGAACGAACGCGTCGTAAAACGATGATAGAACACATTCGAAACGAAAGAGACGAAGTTATCGACGACGCTGATGGGATTCGAGACCATATGGTTGAATACTTTACGAACCTGTATGCGCGAGAGGACGTAGATGATCTGCAAGGCAGTGGTTTCCAATGCGAACGAGCCATCCCAGAGCAGGACCATGCGAATGCATCCGTTATGAGCGAAATCACAACCGTGGAAATTCTTTCTGCTATACGTACTAGCGCATCCCGAAAATCACCTGGCCCCGACGGACTTCCAAAAGAATTCTACTTGCGGACGTTCGATGTCATTCATCGGGAATTGAACCTGGTGCTGAATGAAGCGATCAGTTCCAACCTTCCGACAACGTTTCTCGACGGTGTGATAGTGTTAGTGAAGAAGCGTGGAGCAGGGGACACCGCCCGTGCGTACAGGCCAATTAGCTTGATTAACTATGATTATAAAATTCTCGCGCGGATCCTCAAAACTAGACTCGAAAGTGTCATGCTTGCCCACAACGTATTGACGGACTCGCAAAAATGCTCCAATGGCAGAAGGAACATTTTCCAGGCCACACTTGCCGTGAAAGACCGAATCGCACAGCTAAAATCAAATCGACAATGTGGTAAATTGATTGGATTCGATCTCGATCATGCGTTCGACAGAGTTGATCACGGATTTCTCTTCAACACTATGCGTGATTTGGGTTTCAACAAGGCTTTGGTGGACCTATTGTCCCGCATAGCAGCAGCCTCCTCGTCTCGTCTCCTCATCAATGGGTCTCTCTCAGCGACGTTGCCAATCCAGCGATCGGTGCGACAAGGAGATCCACTATCTATGCACCTCTTCGTAATCTACCTTCACCCTCTCTTGCGGCGCCTGAAACAAGTGTGCGGCAGGGATTTGATTGTAGCGTATGCGGACGACATCAGTGCGATCGTTACCAGCGTAGAACAATTAAATGCGATGCGAAATTTGTTCCGCGGCTTTGGACGCGTATCAGGAGCGGTTCTCAACGAAAATAAAACAACTGCCATCGACGTTGGGATTATCAATGCACCATTGACTGTGCCATGGTTGCGCACGGACAACACCATCAAAATTCTTGGGATTGTCTTCACCAATTCAATTCGAGAAATGGTAACTTTAAACTGGGATACCATCGTGACGAACTTTTCCCGTCAAGTTTGGCTCCACTCGCAACGCGCGCTGACGTTGTACCAGAAAGTGATATTGTTCAACACGTTTCTGTCATCGAAGATGTGGTACATGGCAGCGCACTTGCCGCCACTGGCGGTGCATGTGGCAAAGCTGACATCTACCATGCGAAGGTACCTATTTCGAGGAGCACCAGCGACGATACCGATGCTGCAATTAGCCCGAAGAAAGCAGGACGGCGGGATGAACTTGCATCTCCCGAGCATGAAATGCAACTCGCTGATCATCAACAGGCACTTAACTGAGATCGATTCCCTTCCCTTTTATCAATCCTGTATAAACCAAGTCAATCCCATTCCTGCAAATGTTATCTCAAACCTTCCCTGCCTCAAACTTATCATAAGCCACCTCCCAAACCTGCCCTTCCAAATCCGTGTACACCCCTCCGCTGATCTCATCCATCGTCTCTTCGTAAATCAAACGGATAGACCCAAAGTTGAAAGCGATCATCCTAACTGTAACTGGTCTCGTGTATGGTTGAATATTTCGACGCGTAAGCTGCTATCTACACAAAAATCTGCCCTTTACATGTGGGTTAACCAGAAAGTACCATGCCGACGGCTTTTGTTCCGAATGCGACGAACGGATGGAGAACACTGTTTGCACTGCGCTGCTCCTAGCGAGACTTTGGAACACAAATTTTTCAACTGTAGCAGAGTGCAAGGTGCGTGGAGGCTGTTACAACGACGGCTATTGGAGATGACTGGTCGACGACGTCCTTTTGTTTGCACCGAACTGCTGCGACCTTCTCTTGAATGGACTTCGGCAGCAGATAAAATAATGATATTAAAAACACTTGTGAATTATTTTACATTCATTGAAAGCTCTAATGGTAGAATAGACGTAGACGCTTTAAAATTTCATCTAGATGTCGAAGTTTAACTAATTATGTATATAATTTTAAATAAGCAATCGACCAAATAAAACTTTTATATAAAAAAAAAAAAAAAAGTATCAAGAGATTTTAAGGATGTTCCATGGGGTTTCAGTTGGTTTCTATGAGGTTTGAGGGGCTTTCCCGGGAGTTTCAAAATATATCAGGGCGTTCTGGGGGCTCCAGTGGCGTTCCAGTGAATTTTAAGAGGTTCCAGAAGTTCGAAGAGGTTTCAGGGGGTTTTGTGGATACGCCTAGAGACCCCGCTGAAACATCCCTGAAACCTCATTCAAACCTTCAGAAACCACTTCCAAATCCTCCTGAAAACGCCTTAAAATGCTTTTAAACTCCTCCGAAACATCTATGGCACCACCTTGGGGGCATACTGCACAGCCTCCGGAAACCACTTCCAAATCTCTTTTTACCCTTCTTACACCCATAAGAAGGGTATAAATATCGCTCGAAAAACCGACTTTCGATCCGAGGCCCGGAGGGCCGAGTCTCATATACCAATGAACTCAGCTCGACGAACTGAGCAAATGTCTGTATGTGTGTGTGTGTGTGTATGTGTGTATGTGTGTATGTGTGTATGTGTGTGTGTGTGTATGTGCGTTACAAAAAAAAGTCACGCACGTTTCTCAGCCGTCTGTCAACCGATTTGAGTTCTCTTGGAAGCAAATGAAAGCTACTACATCCTAGTAGAACGCTATTGAATTTTTTTTCGATTGGACCTTTGGTTACCAAGATATCTCTCGAAGAGTACTTATGAGTCATACTTCTAAACTTTTCAAGATTTTTGACCAAGTGTATCAGAATAAATATTTCAACCGTTTGTCAACCGATTTGGGTTCTCTTGGCACCAAATGAAAGCTACAGCATCCAAGTAGATCGCCCAGAAATTATTTCGATTGGACATTTGGTTACAGAGATATCTTTCGAAGAGTACTTAGGATTTATACAACTAAACCTTTTGAGATTTTTGACCAAAAGTATCATAATAAATATCTTAGACGTCTGTCAACCGATTTCGGTTATCCTGACACCAAATGAAAGCTACAACATTCTAGTAGAACCCTATACAATTTCATTAGGATTGGACATTTGGTTACCGAGATATCTTTCAAAGACTACTTGGGAGTAATACAGGTTAACTTTTTTAGAGATTTTTGACCAAGGGTACCATAATAAATATCTCAGCCGTTTGTCAACCGATTTGGGTTCTCTAAGCACCAAATGAAAGCTACAATATCCTTGTATAAGGCCCTGAAATTTTATTTCGATTTGACATTTGATTACTTAGATATCTTACGAAGAGTATTTCAATAAATTCTTTTTTTTTTATTATTATATTCACTTGTTATCTTGCATTTGTTTTTGACCAGTCTATGGGAAATTATTTTTCAATAAATAATGCTGACCTCATACAAAGTGTATACTAGCAGTTTATTGTTTTCAACAAAATTGTAAATAACAAATTACAAATACACAGGAGTTTTATGAAAACTAACAATATGGTAAATGAAAGCTTTGAATTTATATATTGTGGGAAAAATGCAAGAACCAGACAGCCAAAATAACTAGCAAATGCCAAAACTGATTAACTTAGTAGATATATCATTTTTGTCGTTTTTACACCATAACCATGAATACCAAGTACTTCGGAGCAAATTTATTCGATTGATTAAGAGATATTAGACAAAGTGTATCATGCTGATTTTCTTATCCATTTGTTAATCGATTCAAGATCTTTTGGCAGTTAACAAAAGATACAATATTCCAGAATATGTAAGCTATTTTTTAAAAATTTCACACAAGATTCTAGAAGGTGTCTGACATTTCTGGTAGTTAAGTCCATGGTCCATGATGCTATTTTGGAAACCAATCCACTAGATGCCAAATCCACAATATTTTCTAGAACTTTTGGTCAATTACACAAAGTAAATATGTTAAATACAAATAATACATAAATAATTTTAATAAGTGTAAGAAGGGTTCTGTTCACCATAGGTGGATTAAATCGGGTTTTTTTTTATTTACTTTGAAATTACTTGCAACTCCTTTGAAACCCCCCAGTAATTCGCTCAAAAGCCCTCTAAAATCTCCATAAGCCCCCTGAAGCGTCTTGAAACGTCTGGTAACTCCTTTGAAAACTGCCTTAAAGTTTATTGAAACACCCCCTTCCTAATCCACAGAAAAACCCTTTAGGAATCCTCCTGAAACTCCAGAAAAGCCATGGTACGCCTTGAAACCACTCTGAAACATCTTTGAACCCCCATGGAACCTCTGAAACTCTTCAGAAACTCCCATGAAATTTAAATATGTAAATCTGACAAATTTGTTACAGAAAAAGCAAAATCTCGAGTTCCGTAGTGAACCGTTCTAAAATTAGCGAGAATCGGTCAACATTAGGGGCTGTCCATAAACCACGTGGTCATTTTTTTTGGGACTTCTCAACCACACACCCCCCCCCCCCGGCTGGGTCATTAGTCAATACAAATTTTTTTATTCGTCCATACAAAATGGTCATCGGCCGAACCCCCCCCTCATGACCACGTGGTTTATGGACAGCCCCTTAGGATAGGCCTAGGTATGGGCAAGCTTGAGGATGCGTTCAACGTTTGGGTTCCAGACCTCGTTTACAAATGTTAGGGATTGTAGCTTGTTGACAGAAGCGAAAATTTTCGCTCCTATAATTTTTTAAATCCGATATTTTTTTTTTTAATTTTTGATAATTCGAGTGTTCACGTTTGGTGTATCTACAGGTTTTCCTACCCTCATGTGTACTGAAGAACTCAGGTATGATCCGGTAAACCCGAACAATTTCAGTGTCCAGTAATCCCCAACGATAAGAAGAAGGAGAATGAAGACCCGTGTGTCGCGTTTGTCGAGAGTTACGACCTGAAGACGATGCGGCTCAATGAGAACAAGTGGTAAAAGCTGATGGTCTACGAAGAGCTCAAGATATTAATGACGGAGTGGATCAAGTGGGCGAACGTCTGACGACTCATCGTGATGCTGAACATTCAACGAAAACTTCTTCCCAGCAACCGAGCGGTATTTCTTCAATTATATACAGG
This sequence comes from Aedes albopictus, assembly GCF_035046485.1. Classification (NCBI taxonomy): domain Eukaryota; kingdom Metazoa; phylum Arthropoda; class Insecta; order Diptera; family Culicidae; genus Aedes; species Aedes albopictus. Next base: position 326,519,699 of record NC_085136.1, on the reverse strand, counting down.
GAATCGTGGAGGATGTCGATTGAATTCGGGAGAACATTTTAGGCCAATCAAGAAAAAGGGATTTAATGATCCATTGGTCTTCCACGACGATGAAGCTCCGTCCGACAAACTTTTTGCTTTTTTTACATTGTGCTTTTTAAATGGGCGCTGGGTACCCGGGTACCCCGTCGGCCACATAAGGGTTAAAATTGGTGAGATTGTTCCTTTTATATCTACAGCTATTTATTCATTTACTACGACGTATTACGAATTTAATTTGTTCAACATAAAACAAATTTAGGGAAGAGGATAATCAGAGCTGCCAGTCGACTCTACTTCTTCATATTAATTGGGGCATCCTCCAATGTGGTGACATGCGTCACATATAATTGTATGATATTAACTTTAGAAAAGCAAGTTGAGTATGATTATAATACTTTGCTTGATCGAATCACATGTGGTGGACAGCCCACTGCTGTCGGGCTTAGTTACCGTGCTACAATGAAGAGTAGATCTTATCATCATCATATCATCAAACCTCGTTTATATTTTTTAATTTTTCATAGATTTTTTTTTTATCTGTATTAGCGAGATTTTTAGCCCTAGGCTAGTTCATCTCGACGGCTGTTCGAGTCCGTATGAAGTTGATCATCAATATTAACTTCTTTTCTCGATCAGCCTAGATAGCTGTGTAGTGTCGGTAGCGATTGTCTCAATTGGCTAAGAATAACACTACGGACCGCCTGTTCCGGTGGTAAGAATCCACCAACAGGTGACCCCTAATTCATGGTGTGATGCGGCTTTATGCTTACCGTGCCTAGGAATGAATGGCTAGGGGGGTCTAATAAAAACCTAACCGCTAACGGAGCCTGTGGAGTACCAGGGCGCCCTCCACAGTATGTAGCCCTTACTGCGCTAACCGGAGCAATGGTGCAGTGGACCTTGTGTTTCTCCGAGACAATCAGCTGCCCTTCTTTAGTCTCACTTGAGGCTAAATAAGGGCGGGATTATGAAGATGTTGTTAATTAGTTTAAATTTTCACCTATATGGTTTCGCATTATGCGATTTACACAGTGTATTCTGTGTATCCTCGCCTTTGGCGTTTTCCAATCGATACCGATTTGGTTTTATTGTTGCTGTTCTTTGTTGTGCTGCTGTTGCGAAGAGTTTAATCTTACCTAGTTTGGGTAGTGGCTACGGTTAGGATAGCTCAGATCAATCTTCAGCATAAAAGAACAGCAACGATCAATCTTTGCAGACTTATGCAAAATGGTACAGCCCAAGTGGCCTTGGTACAAGAACCTTACTTTCGTAAGGGAAATTTCTATCTAGGAAACCTTGTGAACCCGGTGTTTGCCACTTTCAGTAAACATGAAATGGCAAACTCGCGTGTCATGCCTCGAGCCTGTGTGCTTGTCAACAACGCAATAGTTGCTACACTCATCTCTGAACTAACCACCAGAGATGTATGTGCTATCACAATTGATGTATCTGTTGGAAACCTCAACAGGAAATACGTCTATTGTTCTGTGTATTTACCACATGATGAACCATCCCCTACGGATGCTTTCAAACAAGTCATCGCATACTGCACTTCAAAAGGCCTTCCGCTAATTGTTGGCAGTGATGCTAATGCTCACCATATCATCTGGGGCAGCTCAGACATTAACTTGAGAGGCTCCAGTTTGATGGAGTACTTAAGTAGTACAGATCTTGCATTACTTAACATAGGCAACCGCCCAACCTTCATGGTATCTGCTAGAGAGGAAGTGTTAGATATAACGCTTTGCTCTAGCAGAATTAGTCACGAGCTGACCAATTGGCATGTGTCAGATGAAGAATCTTTATCTGACCATCGCTATATCTTTTTTGAACATTTAAATGTTACTTCGCAAACATTGCGTTTCAGGAATCCTCGGTCAACAAACTGGGATCTTTATACTGATTTGGTTGCAGCCAAATTTCATGGATATTCACCATCCATTGACACTCCAAGTGATTTAGATGATGCCGTTGATACTACAACGACCTTCATCATGGAAGCTTTTGAAGAAGCATGCCCTCTACGGTCTGTGAAGATCACAAGAGGAACCCCTTGGTGGAACTCTGATCTGGCGAAACTCAGGAAACAATGTAGAAAGAGTTGGAACAGACGACGTTCGGCTGGTTCGGAGGCTTTCAGGTCGGCTCGCAAGGCCTACAGGAAAGCTCTCCGGTCTGCTGAACGATCCGGCTGGAAAAACCTTTGTACAAATGTTTCCAGCTTGAGTGAAGTCAGTCGGTTAAACAAAATCCTTGCGAAATCTAAGGATTTCCGGGTGAACGAACTTCGTTTGCCAAATGGCGATCTGACTTCCTCTGATGAGGAAGTTCTGGAATGCTTATTCAGCACACACTTCCCTGGATGTGTGGATATTACATCTTCGGATGATCCTGATGTCTTTTCTTGTAGTTATGATTCTTTAGCTTCGGCTCGGAGTATTGTAACTATAGAATCGATTGAGTGGGCTCTTAATAGCTTTGCTCCTTTCAAATCTCCTGGGGCAGATGGGATTTATCCTATTTTGCTTCAGAAGGGATTTGATTATTTCAAACATGTTTTGAAAAAACTACTTGTTTGCAGTTTTGCTACAGGGTATATTCCCAAATCCTGGAGGGATATTACTGTAAAGTTTATTCCGAAAGTGGGTCGTGCGTCGTATGAAGAAGCAAAGAGTTTCAGACCTATCAGTTTGACCTCTTTTCTTCTGAAATGCTTAGAACGCATTGTGGATCATCATATCCGTGATGTTCATCTGGCCAACGTGCCTCTTCATGTGAACCAACATGCCTACCAATCTGGTAAGTCCACTGTGACTCTTTTACACAAGGTTGTTTACGATATCGAGAAAGCATTCGCTCAAAAGCAATCTTGTTTGGGTGTTTTCTTAGATATCGAGGGTGCCTTTGACAACGTGCCTTTCGATGCCATATTGGAAGCCGCACGGAGTCATGGTATATCTCCAATGATTTCCAATTGGATTCACCAAATGCTCAAAAACCGATATCTCTTCTCGACATTGCGTCTAGCAGGGATTAGGAAATTGAGTGTTTGTGGATGCCCCCAAGGGGGAGTCTTATCACCGCTTTTGTGGAATCTCGTAGCAGATACGCTATTGAGGCAACTCAATAATAGCGGTTTTCCTACTTATGGTTTTGCCGACGACTACCTAACATTGTTAGTTGGTATGTGCATCAGCACCCTTTTCGACCTGATGCAAAACGCCCTTCAGGTAGTTGAGGGTTGGTGTCGCCAATATGGCCTTTCGGTTAATCCGAGTAAAACATCTATTGTTCTTTTCACGGAAAGGCGAAACCGTAATGGCGTTCGACCTTTGCGTCTCTTTGATTCTGAAATCGATGTGACTGAACAGGTAAAGTACGTTGGAGTCATTCTTGATTCCAAGCTTTCCTGGACACCTCACATTGAGTTCAGAATCAAGAAAGCTTGTATGGCCTTCGGGCAATGCCGGCGTACTTTTGGTACAACTTGGGGTCTAAAACCCAAGTATATCAAATGGATCTTCACAACTGTGGTTCGGCCAATATTGGCTTATGGATGTCTTGTGTGGTGGCAAAAGGGTGAAGTGAGAACGGTCCAATCAAAATTAGGCCATCTCCAAAGGATGTGCTTAATGGCGATGTCTGGAGCGTTCTCTTCAACTCCTACGGCAGCGCTAGAAGTTCTCTTTGACGTTGCCCCACTACACATTCATCTCAAACAAGAAGCCCTTTCTTGCACTTACCGGTTACGGGTACTCGGTCTACTAGAGGAAACTCCTGTGAACCGCAGTTCAACACACACCTCGTTGTTTCCACTTTTGGTGAATTGGGACAAAATTGTCCTTGCTCCAAGTGATCTTACAATTGCTTGTAATTTTCCATATAGGACATTTTCCACGAAATTCCCTTCCCGGGAAGAGTGGACATCTGGTTATCTGGAAAGAAGTATTTCAGACGGCATCGTATGTTACACTGATGGCTCCCTTCTCGAAGGTCGAGCAGGTGCTGGTGTTTATTCTCGTGAGCTAAGGCTGTATCAGTCTTATTCACTTGGTAGACACTGTACCGTTTTTCAGGCCGAAATCTTTGCTCTTATGTGCGGAGTGCAATCAGCACTTCAGCAGCACGTAATGGGCAAAGTAATATACTTCTGTTCAGATATCCAGGCTGCTATTAAAGCACTTGCTTCGGCCAACTCCAGGTCGAAGATAGTTATCGCTTGTCGAACTCAAATCGAGGAGCTGAATTCAGCAAACGCTGTTCACCTTCTATGGGTACCTGGTCATTCTTCCATCGCTGGAAATGAATTGGCTGATGAGTTAGCTCGCTCTGGAGCATCACATGACTTCATTGGCCCTGAGCCAGCTATTCCGATATCGAAGTGTTGGATTAAGCTTCAGATTCACACCTGGGCTGTCACTCAACACAGACAATATTGGAATAGTTTGGAGTCATGTCGTCAAACCAAATTGTATAGTGCTGAGCCATCTCTACGGGTGGCGAAGTATCTAACTAATCTGTCTAAGCAGAATTGCAGCATGCTGGTCAAAGCATTGACTGGCCACTGCCGACTCAGCTATCACATGGCGAATATTCAGCAAGCTGATTCATTTGCCTGTGATAGCTGTGAATCCGATTATGGAACTTCGTATCATTTGATATGTAACTGTCCAGTTTTCGCGCAACTGCGTTTCCGAGTATTCGGTAAACACTTATTAAGTGAAACTGACTTCAGAAACCTGAATCTTCAGGATATTCTGTTGTTCTTAACCCGCTGTGGTAAAGAGCTATAGGCTCTCTTTCGCTTTATGCGTTATTACAGTGCCCTTTTCAGGGCGCTGTTTGAACCCATTGTGGTACGCTTGTGCGTTAGTACCCTCTTTCAGGGTATTTTTCCTATTTCCCTACCTGTCCCTATCCCCATCCAAATCCTTTTTCCTTCCTTTTCCCTCAGGTAGATGATGAAATAGGCTGTTATTTTGGCGATGGCACAAATGTCCCAAATGGAGGATAACGTGCCTCTGGAGCCGGCCTTCTGATACCTGATACCGTGCTACAATGAAGAGTAGATCTTATCATCATCATATCATCAAACCTCGTTTATATTTTTTAATTTTTCATAGATTTTTTTTTATCTGTATTAGCGAGATTTTTAGCCCTAGGCTAGTTCATCTCGGGACCCACGCTTTACTTCCCTTCCGAAGGAAGAACTCACATTTTGCGAGTTTGTCGGGAGTGGGATTCGATCCCAGGTCCTCGGCGTGATAGTCAAGTGTTCTAACCATCACACCAGGTCCGCTCCATTCATAGAAAATTGAATTTAACCCTCTTTTGGCATTAAGGCCATTTTTGACCCAAATCGTACACTACGTCAGCGAGATAAATATTGATATATGTAATGCTAAATATGTCTACTTTTCGTGCCTAGAGTCTCTATTAGGTCACTTATCTGCAAAATGCAAGTCACATTTCGTTCAGTTTTTTCTAAAATTCAAGAAAAAAATGGAATAAACTAACTTGATTGGAGATATGACTTTGCATCCTGTCAAAGTTGCGGCCAATAATTTAAAAAACAAATAATCTGGATTTGAATGTGTACTTCAATTGTCCTCATCGATGTTTCGATAATGAGCTTCATTAGGGTCCATTTACTTTACTTTCAAATCCATGTTTTAATATTGAATTCCAGGCGAAAGGCGAAGCAGTTAGGGCTGAAAATCTCGCCAATAAAGATAATAATAATAATAATAATAATAATAATAATAATAATAATAATAAATTTTCAGAGTTCTGGTTGAAGAACAGAATGCAATTAGTATACTTTAATTGCCTACAGTATAATGTGACATGCGGCGTTCGACTACCAACGGAGTCAACAGAGAGATGCATGTATGAATTGGTGAGCTCGTTTCATGCTACTATGTTATTGTGAGATTTTAGTAGCAACCCTAAATATTTGCAGATAGTCTGCCTGCTCCTAAGTTTAAGGGGAATTTTCAGAGCATTTTCGGCGGGATGCAGAGGCGTTACTTGAGCGTTACGAGGAGCAGTGAAACAAAATTCAACCATCGCGCAACAATAACGACAATGTCGCAACCTGAATTTGTTGCGACATTCTACCCAATGCGACACACGTTTGTCCCAACTTGAACAGAATAGGACAAAGATCGTGCACCACGAGTTTAGAGATTTTTAAAGCTTGCATTGTGATTTTCGAGCGGTATCTGTATCATTAAAAAGTTTCGATTTTGGGTTGATAATAATTGATTATTCACGAGTTGAAAAGTACGCAACAAATTCAGGCTCCGTTTTGTCTGCAACAAAAATTTTCGAGATCATGTCATTATCTGGTACCAGTTGGGACAAAGAGTAATCGACGCGTCTCCTTTGTTGCTTGTGTTGTGCCTCTTTTGTCTGGCAATACTTTTCACTGACGAGGAGTTTTCGTGGGGTTCGGAGCCACTACGGTGCGTTACATGGGGTCCGAGGGGGTTTAAGGGGGATTTTAAAGGCATTTCAGGACGTTTCAAAGAATTTAATGCGGGATTAAGAGGCGTTATGAAAGCGTTACGGAGGAGTTTTCGGGGGGGGGGGGGGGGGTTTGAAGCACTTCAGGTGCGTTACATGGGGTCCGAGGGGGTTTAAGGGGGATTTTGGAGACATTTCAAGACGTTTCAGAGCATTTTCGGGGGACTCAAAAGCGTTACGGAAGCGTTACGGAGAAGTTCTCAAAGCCTCTCAGGTGCGTTACATGGTGTCCCCCTTAAACATTTTTGAGGCATTTCAGAAAGTTCCAGTGCAGACTCTGAAATACCTTTAAGGTGAAACATCAAGAAATCCCATTGCAAGTTTTCATACAAACTTTAGAGGTACAAATCTGACGACCAAAGCATCGAACCAAGCCGCACTTGTTTTTCCTGGCTTTGCTCACTTGCAAAAGAAGGCAGCTTTTACAAATCGAGAGCATTTGTATACGAATTTACAAGATTAGTGCTCTTGAAAACGTGAGTAGGGGTCCAAGTCGGCCATTGTGGCAGCCTTGTTTGTATTCTCTGAAGTTTCTCCTTAAACGCCCCTCAAACCTCTTGCAACGCCCTTTAAAGGCTCTTGAGATCCCTTGAATTGCCCCTAAAGCCCCTTGGAACGCCCCTGAATCCCACTTAATACTATTGAAATACCCCAGAATTCCCCGTAATCCCATGAAAACACCAAAAAAATCTTGACAGAACACGCTTATAAGGCTTCTCAAATCCCCCGAAACAACCCCTTAAAACGCCCTTGAAGCCCCTTGGAACCCACTTTTAGGGCTCTCTGGGAACTTTCTGGAAACCCGCTTAGTCCCACCTCAACTGCCCAGGAGCAAGACCTGTCCTCGCGATTTATATTATCTAATTAAAGCCCAAACTTAATTTATGCATAATTTTCCCTCTTTTTATGGTTTTTTTTAATATATGCACATTTTTAATTTATGCAGTCCCAGCCATGTGCATAAAAAGAGGTTCCAGTGTATATAGATACGGCTTCAGTAGCATGGTTACTTGAGAATTACAAAAGATCAAGACTGAATAAATTGAAAAGAGTCATAGGTAGACTACAATGTGCACAAGATTCATCTATAGCTTAAATTTCCAAAAAAGATATGTTGTGTTCAACTTTCCCTCAAATCCGATCCTGTTTGAGTGGAACAAAATCCTAGCCAGATATAGTTGCAGAGCGCGTGGGAAAGTTCGCCGACTGAAAACCAACTCCGTAGGCTTGAAATCCAATTTTCAACTTTCGGATCCTTAACCTGCCGTGGCAGTAGCAGAAGCAGCTATTTTTAAACCGCCCCTCGCACTAAAAGGTTCCCACACAGATAACGTCCAGTTTTGCAGGAAAAGCATATGCTTCTCCTCCGGACGGACGGTGGTTTTTCTGTCTGGTTTGGTCCCCCGATCTGCTACATATATGGTGTGCTGTGCACAGAGAAGGAGCAACTTTCGGTAGACGGCTCATCCACACCAATTAATGGTACTTTAATCGATAAAAATATCCTCACCTTCACTCTACACTGCTGCTGCTGTTGACAAGGCCGCCAGTCGGGTCGGGTCTGGGTCTCGCCTTATACCTATAGCAGCCAAGCAGCAAATTACCAACGGGGTTTATCGTTGAATTGTGTCGTCTTCGTCGTTCTTGGTTTTCGCTTTTTTCGGGTATTCCCTCGGGGGGCGAGGAGGGGTTATAATATTTTTGAAAGATGGTCCGGATTGAGCCCCACTCCTTGGCGTGCGGGAGGCTGCTCAATGCCTGTCCACGTCCAGTGAAAACTGCACGGAGAGACTACAGTCAGTCTAGCAGCGTGTATACGATGGATAATGGCTTTCGTACGAACTCTCTCGCACCACGCTGTGTAGTATCCTCGCCAAAGTTGTCCTCGCTGCTGCTGGTGGAGGGTGAAGCAGCATTGCTCTTACGCTCTCGGAATGGCCCCAACAACTTCCGCTCGGCTCACCTGGCTGCGACGACGAGTGTCCTTCTTCGTCATACCTGTTTTATTTTTTTCTTCTTTTGGGAACTTTTTCCGGGCCACTGACACTGATTGGAATCAATTTAGCTTTCCACTTAAATTTGATTGGCTGAGCATTGAAATATTAGTTTTTTTTTGTTTCTCTGGCTATTCGATATGTGCTAATCACGGATTCAATTCAAAACAGCCCCGTAAGGCTTCGGCAGCGATTTAATTGATCAATAAAAAATACACACCGCTTTGTTAATGAAACTTGTTGCTTTGTGCTCTTCAGAATATGTACACGACGTTCACGAGCTTCACGCTTCCTTTTTTCACTTTTTTTTACTCTTCTCTCCTTTCCCTCGTAGTAAACTTTCATACGGTTATATCACTATGGAGCTACACGAATTCACTCCTTCTCCGTACCTGATTGCCCCTTTTCTCACTCTTCTCCTCCTCTAAATGCGGACAAAAGAGCCCCAAAAAATTTTCCGCATTATTAACGCGAAAGTTGGATTTTCACATTCATCACTCGACTATCTTTTCACTTTTCTCCTCTTTTTTTCTCCTAATTAAAAATGCTGTACAAAGAGTCGCACACAATTAACTGCGCGAAACGAGCGATGAATATTTCAGAAACTGTGGGAATTTTCAATGCTTTTTCCCCCTGCCCAGCAAAAAAAAAAGGATCTACTCGTTCACCGTCGACACAAATGAAACCGCAGCAGCAGCAGTAGCAGACGCGTAAAAGTTTTTCCTGGATAACTTAAAATTCCGAACTCATCATTACAGACCGACCTATTGCGCGAACCAGAACCGAACACACAACAGAAAGAATATCATCCTTTTTTCCTCATCCAACTTCCAACTGGATGAACAACACGGCGGCGGCGGGGGACCCGGGGTGGGGAAAGTTGAGGGTGCAAAAATCTTGCTGGAGGATGAAACACACTTTTAACACAGAATAATTGTGGATATATGGCGCGCTTGGTGTACGCAAAGAAAAACGCTTTTGAACGTCACGAAAGATATCCAGGCACTGACTGACTGGCTGGCTGACGGACTGAGGCTCTCCTAGAGTGATAGCCTATAGAGCTTGCTAGCAGCAGCAACAGCGTTGATAATCGTTATGTCCTCGTCAGAGGACGCTGTTGCTCCTTAGCGTTGAGAGATGGATCCTGCGAAATGGTAGCTAGTTGAATGCGGCCATAGAATGCAGACTTCGTTATTTTTTTTTGTTTTGAACAATACTGTTTAAGTTCCAGGCCAGATGTTAAGACCGGCGAGCCAAGCGTGCGCAGATTTTTCTTTTTTCTCACTCACTCTCGTAAACAAACACGCGAAAGAAACAGATAATAGAGGGGGCACTTTGCCCCCTCTTTTATCTCGCTCTTTCTTGCGTTCAACAAAATGAACGAGCGAGAAAAAAGAAAAGGCTGCGCACGCAAGCTCAGCCAGCTGTAAAATATAATTGCAATGGAAAGTAAACACGACAGTAATACGAACCGAGACCAAAAAGGACTTGCAATTTGAGGCTCGGTACGTGGAACGGCGATCTCTCGATTTCGCTGGGAGTACCCGTATTGTTGTCAATCTACTGAAGGACGGCGCGGGTTCGGCGAACGTTTGGAAGCATCGACCAAAGATGGAAACAGCTTCCATCCTGGGCGATATGCAGAGGCACTTCTAAACCAGAGGGGATAGTCTGCTCAACAGACACCCGGACAGAAGGTCCAGGTAGTGTGCGGTAGAACCGTCTTCAACCAAAAAAAAGTGAAATCCATATCTACTCTTTCCTCGATTCACTAAACATCATTCTAATGGTCACCAAATCCTACGTCTCTCCGGAACCACTAAAAAGGTATTGCTTCATAGGGGGGCTAGTGCACATCGCACCCTCAAGGTTAGCTGCGTAGCTTGCAGCAACGGACATGAATGACTCGCTTTGGGAAGTCAACCAAAGAAGCATGCAGACGTTTAGTCAGTTTCCCGAATGATCCTTTCCACTCCCTTTGTCCTCGAAAGGCAGGCAGGGTCGATACCACGCCCACCCCCAACTGTTTTGCTGATATCAAGAACTGATGCCTACTTGCAACCAGATCTGATATGCTGATGGCAAGGGTATCACTACCCTTCAGGCCCTATCAGTTGCACCAGAAGGTCGCTGGCAGTAGGGTGCCCACCTGCCCCGACCCGTACCGGGGACCCCTTTCCAACGCTCGGATCCAACTTAGTAGACCGACGCCACGACAGCAACGCTATCAGGACTTCCTCTCCGCGGCCACTTAATCGCTGTAAGGGTCGATCTCGACCGCAGGGCACCGGTATGACCTACGAAGCCGACTTCGAACCCCTGGACCACCTCTTGTACTGCATCTGGACTAGTTATTCTCCGAGTCTACGCGCCACCTCCTCTGTAGCTCCCAACGATATGGGTGATAGCCGTTGAAACGGCATTCCAGCTAACCTCATCCCTACACATCCTCTGGACCAAGTTGTCCGGAGTTGTGTCCTCCCCGCATGTGGCAAGCATGCGGTCACGCATTGTGCGAAAACGCGGGCACACGAACAAAACGTGTTCCGCCGTTTCCTCTAAACCATTGCACACGGGACATTCGGGAGAATTCGCATGCCCGAAACGGTGTAGATACTGTCGGAAGCAACCATGACCTGTAAGGACCTGTGTCAGGTGGAATGTAACTTCCCCATGGCGCCTATTGATCCAACTATCTACCCTCGGTATCAACCTATGGGTCCACCTTCCTTTGGTGGAACTGTCCCACGCGCGCTGTCATTTGACCATAGAGGCCACCCTGGCAGTCCTGCGTATGCCTCTTGTGCAGCGCATTTCGAAGCACTCCATGTCCTCTCTGATAAGAATGCTGATAGGCACCATACCAGTAATGACACAGAGAGCGTCGTGTGACACGGTACGGTACGCGCTCGCAACCCCCAGGCACATAAGCCTGTAAGTACTTTCCAGCTTCCGTCGGTAGCATTCAGTACTTAGCGCGGTGCCCCACGCCGGGCCGCCATACCTAAGTATGGACGTAGCAACACTAGCCAGAAGCTTGCGCTTACTGGCATACACCGCAGAGCTATTGGACATCATCCGGGACAGTGCCGCAATACATAGCTGTGGAGGCTCTTTTACAGGCAAAAGAGCGTGGCTACCGAAGGTAAGCTTATCGTCGATCATCACGCCCAAGTGTTTGACGGAACGCTTTGACAGGATAATGCACTCTCCTGCACTGATCTCCGTCTGCTGCTCCGACTTCATGTTGTTAACAACAGTCACCTCTGTCTTGTAGTGAGCCAGCTCCAGTTTCCTGGACCGCATCCACGCCTCCACAACCTTGATCGAGTGGTTGGTAGTCAACTTTACCTCCTCGATCGTTTCACCGTAGACTTCGAGCGTAATGTCGTCGGCAAATCCGACAATCACCACTCCCACTGGGTACTCTAACCTCAACACCTCGTCGTACATGACATTCCATAACACCGGACCCAGGATGGAACCTTGCGGGACTCCTGAGTTTATGTGAAAGCACTTCCGACCCACCTCCGTGTCGTAGACTAGTACACGATTCTGAAAGTAACTTCCGAGAATCTTGTACAGGTACTCCGGTATCCCCAGATGCAAGAGCGCATCGGCAAAAGCAGCCCAGCTGGCGCTATTAAATGTATTCCTTACATCCAGAGTCACTACCGCGCAGAAGCGAATTCCCCTCCTTTAGGCTCGAGTGCTTTGTCGGCGGTTTTTGTAACCGACAAGATAGCGTCTACGGTGGACCTCCCCTTCCGGAAGCCATACTGGTTGCTCGAAAGACCATTTACACCCTCAGTGAACCGCAACATTCTATTGAGGATGATCTTTTCGAGCACCTTCCCCGCCGTGTCAATCAAGCATATTGGTCTATATGCCGTCGGGTCTCCGGGTGGTTTCCCTGCCTTTGGCAATAGTACCAGGCTCTGCCTCTTCCAAGCTTCTGGGTAAACTCCCTCGTCCAGGCATTTCTGCATAGCAGACCTGAACATCTCGGGAGCCTCTGCAATAGCTACTAAGGCCAGGCTCGGAACTCCATCCGGACCTGGAGCCTTACCTACGCTAAGGGACTTAGCTATCCCCGCAAGTTCCACATCGGTGACCCTCTTCTCATCGCCAGCCCCAGTCCCCGGCTGTCCTACGAAAGGAGGCCAAGGACTAGGATCATGACGCGGAAAAAGTCCTCCAATGATCCCCTCCAACATCTCTGGAGATTGCTCTGTAGGAGCTCGCCTTGACCATAACGATCCTGTAGGCGTCACCCCACGGGTTCGTATTGGCACTCTGACAGAGACCCTCAAAGCAGGCCTTTTTGCTTGCTCTTATCTCGGACTTGAGCGCGGCTTTTGCAGCGGCGAACACCACCCACCGTTCGTTTCGCTCTTCCTCTGATCGTGCTCGCTGCATCCGCCGCCTAGCCCGTAGGCAGGCGCGGCGCAGGTCCGAAATCGCTTCAGTCCACCAGTAAGCTGGTGGCCTCCCATTTGGTCGGCATTCAGTCAGACCGGACCATCTGTTTTTCAATGGTTTTTGGGGAAATGTCCTGCAAGCACGTGGAATTCCAAATCAAACGCGTTATTTTCTGAAAAACTGTTGTTTTTTATGTAATTACCCATCTGCATCAAAGAAACGTCGAAAAGTTCAGAGTTATCGAATTTCTTCGCCTATCTTTATCTGCCCAAAAAATCGCGTAGTCCACTCTGACTTAACGCCGACCATTTCTAGGGTGGACTCGCCTAGGCATGGTCGCATCACACGCACGTGAGAGCACCGCTACCAGCTCGTCGCCGTCTAAACCGAGTAAGTTTCGCTCACGGCGGAGCGCTTCCCTAAATACCTCTTCGTCGAAGTATGATGTCTTCCACCTACGAGGGCTTGGCCTTGGCCTAGCCGCCTCTTCTTCTATCCGCTGTCTGCTGTTGTTGTAGTCGATACTGTAGCGAGCCGCCAGGTGGTCGCTGTGAGTGTAGCCATCATCTACTCTCCAGTTCGAACTACTTGTTAGGCCAGGACTACAAAATGTTACGTCAATAATTGACTCCGCTCCGTTTCGACTAAAGGTACTCTTGGTACCGACATTAGCCAACTCGACATCTAAGATGGCCAGTGTTTCTAGCAGGATCTGACCCCGCTGGTTCGTGAAACGGCTTCCCCATTCCACGGCCCAGGCATTAAAGTCACCCGCTATTACCACCGGCCTACTCCCTGTTAGCACGGTCGTTAAGCGGTCCAGCATTTGCGTGAACCGCTCGATCGGCCACCGCGGAGGCGCATAACAGCTACAGAAGACCACCCCGTTTACTTTGGCGACCACGAAACCCTCGTAGATAGTAGACACCAACTCCTGCACGGGGTGTTTACCCGTCGTCAATATCGCCGCCATTTTCCTGGTCCCATCCGAGACCCAGTTGCCGTTGCCGGCGGGTACTTGGTATGGGTCCGAAATGATGGCGATATCCGTCTCCCACCCAGAAACCGCCTGACAAAGTAGTTGCTGAGCCGCATCACAGTGGTTCAGGTTCAGCTGCGTTACCTGCACTGTGATTTGTTGTTCACTGCGGCTTTCTTGAAGGCCGGGCACCCTGGACCACCCATCGGATGTTTGTTTTTCGAGGATTTCCCGGTACAGATCATGCAGATGGGCGGACTCGTGCAGCTTTGGGCCTTATGACCTTCAGCGCCGCATCGCCTACACAGTTTGCGCCTGTCGGGGCCTTTGCAGTCCCACGACTTGTGTCCTGGTTCCAGACACCTGAAGCAAACCTCTGGTGGCTCGTGGAATGTCAGGTGACATACACACCAGCCCACCTTTATACTCCCTACTTTAACGGACTTTTTAACATCCGCCACAGGTAGCTGAACCAAAGCTATCTGTGTCCCTGCTGGCCCTCTCCGTAGCTTAACGGCTGCGGCGGCCACCTGCACATCGCACTGTTGCCGCAGTGCCGTGACGAGCTCTTCCACTTCGGTGATCTCATCAATGTCCTTGACCTTCAGAGTTGCCTCATATGTCAGAGCCCTCACCTGCACACCCTCACCAAGGACTTCTTCTGCCAGCCTCTTATAGGCGGCGCCCTTGTGTTCCTTCTGGCGCTTCAGCTCCAGGATCATCTCGCCCATACGAGTACGTCTAATACTAAGTACGTCAGCTCCAAGACCCTCAAGCTTGGCGTCGCTTCGCATCGTCTTCAACACGTCCGAGTACTTGGACTGTTCCGTCTTGATGACGATAGCGTCGCCTTTCTCGCGCCTGGCACCTGCCCTCCTACGCCTTGGCTTGGCCTCGCCTTCTTCTTCCTCTTCCGCTTTACCTTCGTCCAAGGGGGGTCCTCCCCTTGGATCGCCCTGCTCTGTGGCTGTTGAGGGCCCACTAGCGGTCGCAACCCCTTGTTTCCATCGTTCCGGGACGGGCCAGCCTTTTCAGGCCCACCCTTCCCAGCTTTCCGGGAACCCTGGCTGGGGTCCGACCTTCCGGCATTATTACCGACTTCCGGGGTAATGATTCGCCTGGCCTTGCGGGCACCACCAGACAGCTCCTCGCCTGACGGCTGCCTCGCCCGCTTCTGCGATTGCTTGCTCCGTTTGTCGCGAGCAGTCGCTTCCACCTTGTTCGGACTTCCTGCGAAGGAGAAGGCCTCCGTTTGGGTAAACTTCGGCACTTTCTCAATTGCAGGATCCGCTGCTTTAGCAGTCAGCAACGGGAGTGCCGCGTGCTCCTGCTTGGCATCGTCGATCGACACCCTAAGTCGAAGCAAGGCCGTTTTCAGGTCCTTGCTTTTGTTCGACTTAGTGGACGCAAAGTCGATGATTTTGCCAAGCTGCTGCTCAGCCACCTCTATCGCGGACCGTTCATTGGATTCTTGGTTGACGGCCCTCAACAACCACGCTTCGTCCATAACCTCCACCGGCTGGCTTGCCGGGAAGTGGACTGGAGCCCCCACGCTTGAGCTGCGTACGCAACTCCCAGCGCCTATCTCCTCCCTTCTCCTTGTTGGAGATCTCTTCAACCCGCTTCTAGTGAAGGGGTTGATCGCACCACTACTTCCACCTGTGTTTTGATTTTGATTTTTATTAGATTTCATGTTTACATCCCACGAGTCGCACGGGAAAGAATGCCCACCACGCCAGAGCCCTGCATTAACGCGGTAAGGAACAGCTTACTGTGGGGGATGCCCAGGTACCCCACAGGCTCCGTTAAAGATCGAGCATCTTTTTCACCCCCTCGATCACTCATTCCTCAGCACGGGTCGCTTGACACCTTGAATTAGTAGTCCTATTCTTAGCCGGCGACTACGCGGCTGACTCGCAAGACGGCATGGTATGGAATGTAGAAATAGGCCGAGCATCATCTATCGGTTCTTCGAGCTTCTTCATATGTTCAAGCTGGAGGTATTCGTCCATGAAACGATGGTACACGTCCTTGTTGGTAGGATCACGTTTGAGACTCCGCCCGGTCGACACTCAGAGATGGCGATCTGTGATTTTCTTGGAGCTTCCTCGGCCAACCATAGGATTGTCAGTTCGAGGAAGGTTGACGATATAGTTCCCTGATGGATTACGAGTGAGAGTTGCTGCGTGCTACTTTTCCATCGGTTCTCTTCTACCGACCGCGCAGGGCCGTTGGAAATGTATTCGATTTCCCAGAACTGTTTAAGGGTGGCTTCTAGGGGTTCATCTTTCGTATTGGCGTAGTTGTATTGGCATGATGAGGTCCGAGCAACGGCCCATCCGAATGGCGTTTCAATCAGCCATGGAAGTCCGTCTCCTAACGGAATCTGTCGATCACTAGGGAGCTCCAAGAAGGCTTCACTTCTGATGAAAAGGTCTATCCTTCCTGGGACGTGGAACTGAGGGTCTGCTAGGGCAACCTTTGGGATATACCACGACGAAATTCCGGCTGTTCGAGCCCGTATGAAGTTGACCATCAATATTAACTTCTTTTCTCGATCAGCTTAGATAGCTGTGTAGTATCAGTAGTGTTTGTCTCAATTGGCTAAGAATAACACTACGGACCGTCTGTTCCGGTGGTAAGAGTCCACTAACAGGTGACCGCTAATTTATGGTGTGATGCGGCTAACGGAGCCTGTGGAGTACCAGGGCACCCTCCACAGTATTTTGCCCTTACTGCGCTAACCGGAGCAGTCGACCTTATATTTTTCAGAGACAATCAGCTACCCATCTTCAGTCTCTAACTTGACTCTAAATAAGGGCGGGATTATGAAGATGTTGTTAATTCGTTTAAATTTTCACTTATATGGTTTCGCATTATGCGATTTACACAGTGCAATCCGTGTATCCTCGTCTTTGGCGTTTTCCACACGATAGGGACTGTTCATAAACCACGTAGACCAAAATTTGGCAATCTCAGACCCCCCCACCCCCTCCCCCCTCGTAGACTTTTGTCCATACAAAAATTTTGAAATTTGTATGGAGCGTAGACTTTGGCCAGACCCCCCCCCCTCCCCCCAAAAAGTCTACGTGGTTTATGAACGGCCCCATACCGATCTGGTTTTATTGCTGCTTTTCTTTGTTGTGCTGTGATTGCAAAGAGTCTAATCTTGCCTTGTTTGGGTAGTGGCTACGGTTAGGATAGCTGAAGATCAAACTTCAGCATAAAAGAACAGTAACGACCAATCTTTGTAGACTTATATAAAATGGTACACCCAAGTGGCCTTAGTCCAGGAACCATGCTTTCGTAAGGGGAACTTCTATACCTGTACTTCAAAAGACCTTCCGCTCATTGATGCCAATGCTCACCATATAATCTGGGGCAGCTCCGATATTAACTTGAGAGGCTACAGTTTGATGGAATACTAAAGTTGTACAGATCTTGGATTACTTAACATAGGCAACCATCTAACCTTCATGGTATGTTGTAGAAGTGTTGGACACAACGCTTTGCTCTAGCAGAATTAGTTACGAGTTGACTAATTTGCATGTGTCAGATGAAGAATCTTTATCTGATCATCGCTACATTTTTTTGGACATTTGAATGTTACTTCGCAAACATTGCGGTAAACCAACTGCGATCTCTTCACTGATTTGGTTGCGGTCAAATTTCCTGGATACTCACCATCCTTTGACACTCAAAGTGATTTATATGATGCCGTTGATACTATAACGTTTTTCATCATGAAAATTTTTGAAGAAGTTGCCCTCTACGGTCTGTTAAGACCACAAGGGGAACCCGTTGGTGGAACTCTGATCTGGCCAAGCTCAGGAAACAATGTAGAAAGAGTTGGATCAGACGACGTTCAGCTGGATCGGAGACTTTCAGGTCAGCTCGCAAGGCCTACCAGAAACCGCTCCGGTCTGCTGAATGATCCGGCTGGAAAAAAACCTTTGAACATACAGGGGATGGCCATAATGTTTGGGACAGGCAACTTTTTTTCTCTCACAAAAAAGTTCAACATGCTATAACTTTTCATAGAGCGCATCGAAAAATCTCAAATTTTGACTGTTTGTCAACCTATTATATGTGCATCATTGGTACAAATTTGGGCTCGATTGATTAATATTTTGCAAAGTTAGAATCGTTCGGGTAAAACACTATTTTTAGAACAACTCATTTTTGAACTGTCATATCTCGGAAACCAGTGAGCCGAATTGAATGATATTTTGAACGTACACTAACAATATGTAAAGGCTTCACAAACTATTAAAACATACTTCCTTTTAAAACGTTGAAAAAAGTTATCATGGATTGACACTTTTTGGATTTTTCTCGAAAAAATGTACTTTTTTTACAACAATGTCAATAAATTTTAGTGTTGATATCCAAAGATTTTCCACTTCTATTATCAAATTATCTCTAATCAGATATATGATAGCCTATTTAGATTGAAGGAAGAACACATTAATTAATGTTTGTGTGGTATTGTAAATTTGATTATTTTCCTCTATATTGGTAAAAATTTCAACCCGGTATAACTTAATTCGCCGTGAAAAAATATTACATTTTATAATGTCGTATTAAGTATCAATATATTGTTGATAAACGTTAAAAAAAATCATTCAATTCGGTTCACTGGTTTCCGAGATATGACAGTTCAAAAAATAGTTATCTAAAAAATAGTGTTTTACTCGAACGGTTCTAACTTCGCTAAAAATTAATCAATCGAGCCCAAATTTGTTCCAATGATGCACATACAATAGGTTGACAAACAGTCAAAATTTGAGATTTTTTGATGCACTCTATGAAAAGTTACAGCATGTTGAATTTTTTGTGGGAGAAAAGAAGCTGCCTATCCCAAACATTTTGGCCATCCCCTGTATGTTTCCGGTTCGAGTGAATTCAGTCGGTTTAACTAAATCCTTGCAAAATATTAGAATTTCAGTGAATGAACTTCGTTTGCCAAACGGCGACTTCACTTCCTCTGATGAGGAAGTTTTGGAATGTTTATTCAGTACATACACACTTCCCCGGATGTGTGGATATTACATCTTCGGATGAACCTGATGTCTTTTCTTGTACATAGTTATGATTCTCTAGCTTTGGCTCAAGGTATCGTAACTATGAAATTGATTAAGTGTGCACTAAGTAGCTTTGCTCATTTCAAATCTTCTGGAGCGATACATAACATAATAATATCCAGAGAATATGCAGAGACCGATGACTTCATGGATGATTGCGTATGCGCTTACTGCACACGGTGGATAAAACTTGGGAACCCTAAATGCTCGGACAAACTAGACAGGTGGAGCTCCACTACATACCTACCTATACGCTCGATACTGATGCAAAACTGAACTATGGCTATCAAGAAGTCGATTTATAACCATAAAACTAAAACAAATAATTGAGGTACAATGAGGTATACTTTCAAATTTGTTGTGTTACATCTGATGCTATCAATCGTCGCAAAAGCTTCCAAGTCCCCCACAAACTTCGGGTTCCCCCGTGCACGTACACATATATCCGGGAAGCAACAACCAGCCGTACGTACGTAGACGATGACGACGACGCAATTTGAGCGAGAAGAGCGAGCCGAACCGATAACCAGTTGAATATTTCATACCTACCGAGGGATCCGCACTTGACAGCCCCCGTTGAAAGTATGTATTTCCGTTCGTAACAGGAGAGCCACCCACTTCCCACTTCCCGTTCACGCACACCACCACCGGGTCGGATGGCGCGAACGCACATCCATAGAAGGTATGTAGAGTAGTAAAGTTCGGTGTTGTTGTCCTCCGCGCCCGGATCACGTTTAGGCTACCTGGCTCGCGGCACGTTTATGGGATACTTGTTGGTGACAGCAAGTGCACAAACGAGCAACATGTGTGCGGGAAAAATCTGGGAGAGAGCTTCGAGAGTCGAGAGTCGGATTTTCCTCGCGTCCCCTCTCGCAGTGTGGTACGGAAAACTGTGGGAGGATGAGATGGGGTGAGCTTTGTCTGTGTAGAAGCGGAATACTTGGTATTCTAGTTGTACTACGATGAGAACCTGTGGATTGGGGTTGTGTTAGTAGAGCAAAACGTACAATCGTATGTTGAGTCCTAGCGGAAAAGTCTGGACGATAGAATTTCTAATCACAATGGTTGCTCCTACAATTCGAATAACTCAATTTTCAGGTCAGAACCGAATTATCATCACTGATTAAAGGGTCGTTAAAAAAAAACAAACAAACAACAATTTTAAGGTGTCCTTCTTAACCGGACAGTCTTCATTAGATTTTTATCTTTCTTAACGAGATTTTCAACCCAAGGCATCGAGTGGCAGGCACTATGATATTCTATGTCCAAGGATATTTCCATTAAAACTTCTGTTTCGACTGGTAAGGTAAGGTATGCGCACAGCAAAATCTAGCCACCGTATTATGGATAGAAATTTTACAATTTTCAACGAATCGTGCCAACATATGGTGCAAATTAAAGCTAAGGAATGGAAAAAAGTTTACTTCGGGTGATATTTTGACATTGTGTTTGAAATAGATTCAAAGGAACAAGAAGTTCTCGAAAAGTTTTGCGCAAACGTCCTGACCTAGCAGACTTAAGTTAGCTTTAAAATATTCAGTTCTATACATTATTACAACGTCGAAAGGTTGCTGATTAATTAACACCAAGAAATAATCGATGTTTGGTAAGAAATTCAAAGTTTGGTCAACAATATGAGATTGTGGTTTTGAAAACCGAGCTTTCAAAAATACATATATAAGAAACCATCATTTTCACTACGAGGAATGTCGGTGTTTTTTGTGTTTTTCGCAAAGATTTTCACCTAAACAAACTGTTTTAATGCTATCTCCGTTATGTGAAAAGATATAAAAATGGCGTCACTACTGGGATTTCCTCCAGAGATTTTTTTTATGTCAAAAGAATAATATCAGGAATGCTCTCAGGTTTCTTTTCGGGATTCTTCCATTATTCATCCAGGAATTTTCTTACGAGATAACTTCTGGGTTTTCTTCCCTCCAATAATCGTCCTAGGATTTGCGATTCTAGCGATTAATCCAAACACACCGACATGTGAATCCACGGAGACTTATGCTTACGGCTAGCCAGATCTCACTCGATTCTATTGTGCAAGGATGCATCTCCAGGGATCTTCTGGACTTTGGTAGAGCGGTGAACCATAGGCAAATAGACGTAACACCTAAAACTATTTTCGTGAAAATCTTTCGCCCACACCTGGCGGAAATGTTTCACGAAACACGACACACCAAACGCTTTCAACGATATTTTGCTGAATTTTGCCGAGCTGAAGGGTCCAGCAATTTTTTTTTGCTGGAATTTCAGCAAAGTTTGCTGAATTTCAGCAAAACGTTACTGGTGATCAGCAGAGTTTACTGAACTAATCAGCAAATTTGGCTGAATTTCAGCTAAATTTTTGCTGAAACCCTCAATCGATTTTTGGTGTGTGCGTTGTGCAATATCGTCAACAGAAGGCGCTAGTGTAAAACGTCAAACGAAAATAAAATGATTTAAAATGACCGTTAAGAGCGTGGTCGATGGAATTTTGGCAAGTGTGTTTGTCTGTGGGTGAATTGTCTAAGGTGAAAACGCGGAAAGTGAAACTTAACTTCTGGAAGCTTTTCCGGTTGCAAAAGATCTTGTTTCCATCCTTACCTGCGAGGAACGTTATCAATCCTCGCAATATTTTTGATTTTCTGATTTTTCATGATTACTAGTAATGCTTGCAAACATCTGTAGTTGAGAGCATCAGTATTTTAAAATTTATGTTTTTGCTGTATAGTGTGGCTAATTATAAAGTTGTTTATATCTGTGAAAATAATCAGACCGTATTAAGTTTGCAAATCTGATTACATTGTTTATAATTAATAATTATCTTAAAGATATATCGTCTAGCTCAAACCTTTGTAGGGGTATGTGGCGGGACCATCATCATCATCATCATCATCATCACCTCACCTTGCACATTGTTGGCTACAAAGAAACTTTACTGTAATGCCGAGCGTTGAGCACCATCTTCGTAGGTGATGTCCCTTTAGTTTCCCTGTTTGCGCAAGGTTCCGAGGAATTCTTCAACCGCGTGCAGTCAGCATGTTCGCTGCCGCCCACTAAGTCGCCGATCTCTGTCTTGCGACATTCGCACTACATGTCCAGCCTATTGAATTGTGTCGTATTTTATACGTTACGTTTCACAGTACTCGCATCTTTGTACACTTGGTACAACTCGTGATTCATGCGTCTGCGCCACACTCCATTTTCTTGTTTCCCACCGAGAATTGTCCGCGGCACTTTGCGCTCAAAAACTCCAAAAGCTTTTCGGCCTACCTCCTTCAACGCCCACGCATCGTGACTGACATGTCATAAGTGTTCCAAGATAAACAAACTCTTCAACAACTTCAAACACATCCCTATCAATCACTACCTCTGCACTTACATCACTAGGCCTATCTCTGTCTCTACCCACTATCATGCACTTCGTCTTGATAGAGTTATTCTTCAAGCCTATCCTCTCAATCTCTTTCTTCAGAAGAGCATAGGCTTCCTTCACTGTCCTACGATGCCGATGAGATCAATATTGCGTGGAAAACCGAGGAGCATGTGCGACCGTGTGATGGTAGTGCCATTCCTCTGCACGCCAGACCTCCTAATCGCTCCTTCGAGTGCGATGTTGAACAGCAAATTTGAAAGAACATTAACCTTGAAGCAGAGTTATCCAAGGTTACAAACGAGGTAGACACTTTGTCTGCGATCCGAATACTTGATTTTGATCCATCCAGCTTGCACGTATCAGCCTAATTAATTTCTCCAAAAAAACATGTTCTGATATTATCTGTCAAAGCTAATTTCTTTTCACCGAGTCGTACGCTGCTTTAAAATCAATAAACAGATAATGAGCCTGCAAGTTATATTTCCGAAGTTTATCAAGGATCATCCACAGATTAAACATTTGATCTGTCGATGATCGGCCATCATGAAAACCAGCCTTCGCCGACGAAGGACTTTTAAAGAGGTCTTAGTATGTTGAATAAATCACGCGAAAGTATCTTATACGCCGAACTTAAAAGGTTAATCCCTCTGTAATTGGCACACACTCTAGTCTGTGCTCTTTCTTGTAGATTGAGCATATAAGAACTTTCAACCAGGGTTGGTAACCATCTGTTTCGTTACCGACCAACGACGAAAAATTAATAAAAGTTCGTCAGCAAATAAAACTCCGTCACTTGCATCATCATCAGCGACCGACAAAGAAACCACGACGAGGATGAACCGACAATAAAACAGTGAGCTTCAGTTTTCGTCATTTTCTTTTG